>NC_084847.1:32183104-32483104 GCF_033115175.1 Lepus europaeus
GATAAAATCCAGAAAACGCAAACACAGAGTCTGTAGCAAGGTCTGGGAGTGAGTAAGCCAAAACAGAAGAGGATATTCCTGGTTTTGTCCAGTCATATCCTTACAAAGTGTTGTGGAATTCGTATACAATGGACTCAGCCAATCACAGTAAAAATGGTTTTGGAGAAAAGCAAAGTCGTTTCGTTAGGCAAGTGCATAAAATGTCATCTATAGAAACAGAAATATCAAGTTTGTTTGCCGCAGTTCCTCTAGCTTTCTCCCTAGAAAACACGAATTTTCATAGGTGTTGTCTGCATATGGAATCAATTAGTGTTTCCCAGCACAAAATTAAATGTTCCCTGATAAAAAACATTCAAAAAATAAAGTCCATCGATAATATCCAGAACACACAAACAAAGAGGCTGTCGCAATATCTGGGATTGAGTTAGCCAAAATACAACCGGATATTTCTGGTTTCATCCAGTCCTACCCGGACAAAGTGCTGTGGAATTCGTATGCAGTGGACACAGAAAATCACAGTCAAACTGGTTTTGGAGAAAAGCAAAGTTTTTCTCTTACGGAAGAGCTTAAACAGTCATCTACAGAAACACAAATATAATGTTTGTTTGCTGCAACTGCTCTAGGTTTCTCCCTAGAAATTACGAATGTGTAGAGTGTGTGTCTCCACGTGGAAACAACTAGTGTTTCACAGCACAAAAGAAAATGTTGCCTGCTTAAAAACCTGGAAAATAATCACGCCTATTGATAAAGTCCAGAAAACACAAACACAGAGTCTGTAGCAAGGTCTGGGAGTGAGTAAGCCAAAACACAAGAGGATATTCCCGGTTTTGTCCAGTCATATCCTTACAAAGTGTTGTGGAATTCGTATACAATGGACCCAGCCAATCACAGTAAAAATGGTTCTGGAGAAAAGCAAAGTCGTTACGTTAGGCAAGTGCATAAAATGTCATCTATACAAACAGAAATATCAAGTTTGTTTGCCACAGTTCCTCTAGCTTTCTCCCTAGAAAACACGAATTTTCATAGGTTTTGTCTGCATATGGAATCAACTAGTGTTTGCCAGCACAAAATTAAATGTTCCCTGATAAAAAACATTCAAAACAATGAAGTCCATCGATAATATCCAGAAAACACAAACAAGAGGCTGTCGCAGTATCTGGGATTGAGTTAGCCAAAATACAACCGCATATTTCTGGTTTCATCCAGTCATATCCTAACAAAGTGTTGTGGAATTCGTATGCAATGGACCGAGAAAATTACAGTGAAAATGGTTTTGGAGAAAAGCAAAGTCTTTTCGTTATGCAAGTGCATAAAATGCCATCTATAGAAACAGAAATATCATGTTTCTATGCCGCAGTTCCTCTAGCTTTCTCGCTAGAAAATACGAAAGTGTAGAGCTGGTGTCTCCATGTGGAACCAATTAGAGTTTCTGAGTACAAAATTAAATGTTCCCTGATAAAAACATTCAAAACAAGAAAGTCCTTCGATAATATCAAGAAAAGACCAAGACAGGATATGTGGCAATATCTGGGATTCAGTTAGCCAAAAGACAAGCGGATATTTCCGGTTTCATCCGGTCATATCCGGACAAAGTGGTGTGGAATTCATATGCAATGGACAGACAAAATCACAGTAAAAATGGTTTTGGAGAAAAGCAAAGTCTTTCCGTTGGGCAAGTGCATAAAATGTCATGTATACAAACAGACATATCATGTTT
Organism: Lepus europaeus; assembly: GCF_033115175.1. Taxonomy (NCBI): domain Eukaryota; kingdom Metazoa; phylum Chordata; class Mammalia; order Lagomorpha; family Leporidae; genus Lepus; species Lepus europaeus. The sequence goes on from NC_084847.1 coordinate 32,184,822, forward strand.
GTTTCCCACAGTTCCTCTAGCTTCCTCCCTAGAAAATACGAATGTGTAGAGCTGGTGTCTCCATGTGGAAGCAGTGAGTGTTTCCCAGTACAAAATTAAATGTTCCCTGATAAAAAAACACTTTCAAAACAATAAAGTCCATCGATAATATCCAGAAAACACAAACTCAGGGGCTGCGGCAATATCTGGGATTCAGTTAGCCAAAACAAAACCGGAAATTTCCGGTTTCATCCAGTCATATCCGGACAAAGTCGTGTGGAATTCGTGTGCAATGGACCGAGAAAATCACAGTAAAAATGGTTTTGGAGAAAAGCAAAGTCTTTTCATTAGGCAAGTGCATAAAATGCCATGTATACAAACAAATTTATATGTTTGTTTGACCCAGTTCCTCTAGCTTTCTCGCTAGAAAATACGAATGTTTAGAGCTGGTTTCTCCATGTGGAACCACTGAGTGTTTCCCACTACAAAATTAAATGTTCCCTGATAATAAATATTTTCAAAATATTAAAGTCCATTGATAATATCTAGAAAACACAAACACAGTTGCTGTGGCAATATCTGCGATTGAGTTAGCCAAAATAAAACCGGATATTTCCAGTTTCATCCAGTGATATCCGACAAAGTGATGTGGCATTTGTATGCAATGGACCGAGAAAATCACAGTAAAATGGTTTTGGAGAAAAGTAAAGTCTTTTCGTTAGGCAAGTGCATAAAATATCATGTATACAAAAAGAAAAATCATGTTTGTTTGCCACATTTTCGCTAGCTTTCTCCTAGAAAATACGAATGTGTAGGGCTGGTGTCTTTATGTGGAACCAATTAGAGTTTCCCAGTACAAAATTAAATGTTCCCTGATAAAAAGAAACCTTCAAAACAATAAAGTGCATCGATAATATCCAGAAAACACAAACTCAGGGGCTGGGGCAATATCTGGGATTGAGTTAGCCAAAACTCAACCGGATTATTCAGGTTTCATCCAGTCATCTCCGGACAAACTGGTGTGGAATTTGTATGCAATGGACCGAGAAAATCACAGTAAAAATGGTTTTGGAGAAAAGCAAAGTCTTTTCGTTAGGCAAGTGCATAAAATGCCATCTATACAAACAGACATATCATGTTTGTTTGCCGCAGTTCCTCTAGCTTTCTCCCTAGAAAATAAGAATGTGTAGAGCTGGTGTCTCCATGTGGAACCAATTAGAGATTACCAGTACAAATTAAATGTTCCCTGATAAAAAACATTCAAAAGAATAAAGTCCTTCGATAATATCCAGAAAACACAAACACCGAGGCTGTCGCAATATCTGGGATTCAGTTAGCCAAAACACAACCGCATATTTCCGGTTTCATCCAGTCATATCCGGATAAAGTGATGTGGAGTTCGTATGCAATGGACCGAGAAAATCACAGTAAAAATGGTTTTGGAGAAAAGTAAAGTCTTTTCGTTGGGCAAGTGCATAAAATGTCATGTATACAAACCGAAATATCATGTTTGTTTGCTGCAGTTCCTCTAGCTTTCTCCCTAGAAAATATGAATGTGTAGAGCTGGTGTCTCCATGTGGAAGCAGTGAATGTTTCCCAGTAGAAAATTAAATGTTCCCTGATAAAAAAAACTTTCAAAACAATAAAGTCCATCGATAATATCCAGAAAACACAAACTCAGGGGTGCGGCAATATCTGGGATTCAGTTAGCCAAAACACAAGCGGGTAGTTCCCCTTTCATCCAGTCATATCCGGACAAAGTGGTATGGAATTCGTATGCAATGGACCGAGATAATTACAGTGAAAATGGTTTTGGAGAAAAACAAAGTCTTTTCGTTAGGCAAGTGCAGAAAATGCCATCTTTAGAAACAGAAATATCATGTTTCTATGCCGCAGTTCCTCTAGCTTTCTCGCTAGAAAATACGAAAGTGTAGAGCTGGTGTCTCCATGTGGAACCAATTAGAGTTTCCCAGTACAAAATTAAATGTTCCCTGATTAAAAAAAAACATTCAAAACAATAAAGTCCTTCGATAATATCCAGAAAAGACCAAGACAGGATCTTTGGCAATATTTGGGATTCCGTTAGCCAAAACACAACCGCATATTTCCGGTTTCATCCGGTCATATCCGGACAAAGTGGTGTGGAATTTATATGCAATGGACAGACAAAATCACAGTAAAAATAGTTTTGGAGAAAAGCAAAGTCTTTTCGTTGGGCAAATGCATAAATTGTCATGTATACAAACAGAAATATCATGTTTGTTTCCCACAGTTCCTCTAGCTTTCTCCCTAGAAAATACGAATGTGTAGAGCTGGGGTTTCCATGTGGAACCAATTAAAGTTTCCCAGTACAGAATTAAATGTTCCCTGATAAAAAAACACTTTCAAAACAATAAAGTCCATCGATAATATCCAGAAAACACAAACTCAGGGGCTGCAGCAATATCTGGGATTCAGTTAGCCAAAACAAAACCGGAAATTTCTGGTTTCATACAGTCATATCTGGACAAAGTGCTGTGGAATTGTTAAGCAATGGACCGAGACAATCACAGTGAAAATGGTTTTGGAGAAAAGCAAAATCTTTTCATTAGGCAAGTGCATAAAATGCCATGTATACAAACAAATTCACATGTTTCTTTGCCACAGTTCCTCTAGCTTTCTCCCTAGAAAATACGAATGTTTAGAGCTGGTTTCTCCATGTGGAACCACTGAGTGTTTCCCACTACAAAATTAAATGTTCCCTGATAATAAAATACTTTCAAAATATTAAAGTCCATTGATAATATCCAGAAAACACAAAAACAGGTGCTGTGGCAATATCTGCGATTGAGTTAGCCAAAATAAAACTGGATATTTCCAGTTTCATCCAGTCATATCCGGACAAAATGGTGTGGAAATCGTATGCAATGGACCGAGAAAATTACAGTGAAAATGATTTTGGATAAAAGCAAAGTCTTTTCGTTAGGCAAGTGCATAAAATGTGATGTATACAAACAGACATATCACGTTTGTTTGCCGCAGTTTCTCTAGCTTTCTCCTAGAAAATACAAATGTGTAGGGTTGGTGTCTCTATGTGGAACCAATTAGAGTTTCCCAGTACAACAGTAAATGTTCCCTGATAAAAAAGATTCAAAACAATAAAGTCCTTCGATAATATCCAGAAAACACAAACACAGAGGCTGTCGCAATATCTGGGATTGAGTTAGCCAAAACACAACCGCATATTTCTGGTTTCATCCAGTCATATCCGTACAAAGTGGTGTGGAATTCGTATGCAATGGACCGAGAAAATCACAGTAAAAATGGTTTTGGAGAAAAGCAAAGTCTTTTCGTTAGGCAAGTGCATAAAATGCCATCTATACAAAGAAAAATATCATGTTTGTTTCCCGCAGTTCCTCTAGCTTTCTCCCTAGAAAATACGAATGTGTAGAGCTGGTGTCTCCATGTGGAAGCAGTGAGTGTTTCCCAGTACAAAATTAAATGTTCCCTGATAAAAACAAACTTTCAAAACAATAAATCCTTCGATAATATCCAGAAAACAGAAACTCAGGGGCTGTGGCATTATCTGGGATTGAGTTAGCCAAAAGAAACCCGGATATTTCCGTTTTCATCCAGTCATATCCGGACAAAGTGATGTGGAAATCGTATGCAATGGACCAAGAAAATCACAGTAAAAATGGTTTTGGAGAAAAGCAAAGTCTTTTCGTTAGGCAAGTGCATAAAATGCCATCTTTAGAAACAGAAATATGTTTGTTTGCCGCAGTTTCTCTAGCTTTCTCCTAGAAAATACGCATGTGTAGAGCTGGTGTCTCCATGTGGAAGCAGTGAGTGTTTACCAGTACAAAATTAAATGTTCCCTGATAAAAAAAAACTTTCCAGACAATAAAGTGCATCGATAATATCCAGAAAACACAAACTCACGGGCTGGGGCAATATCTAGGATTGAGTTAGCCAAAACAAACCGGATATTTCTGGTTTCATCCAGTCATATCCGGACAAAGTGGTTTGGAATTTGTATGCAATGGACCGAGAAAATCACAGTAAAAATGGTTTTGAGAAAAGCAAAGTCTTTTCATTAGGCAAGTGCATAAAATGCCATCTATACAAACAGATATATCATGTTTGTTTCCTGCAGTTCCTCTAGCTTTCTCCCTAGAAAATAAGAATGTGTAGACCTGGTGTCTCCATGTGGAACCAATTAGAGTTTCCCGGTACAAAATTAAATGTTCCCTGATAAAAAACATTCAAAACAATAGAGTCCTTCAATAATATAAAGAAAACAGAAACACAGAGGCTGTCGCAATGTCTGGGATTGAGTTAGCCAAACCCAACTGGATATTTCCGGTTTCATCCAGTCATATCCGGACAAAGTGCTGTGGAATTCGTATGCAATGGACAGACAAAATCACAGTAAAAATGGTTTTGGAGAAAAGCAAAGTCTTTTCGTTGGGTAAGTGCATAAAATGTCATGTATACAAACAGAAATATCATGTTTGTTTGCCCCAGTTCCTCTAGCTTTCTCGCTAGAATGTACGAATATGTAGAGCTGGTGTCACCATGTGGATCCTGTGAGTGTTTCCCAGTACAAAATTTAAGTTCCCTGATTAAAAAAACTTTCAAAACAATATAGTCCTTCGATAATATCCAGAAAACACAAACACAGAGGCTGTCGCAATATCTGGGATTCAGTTAGCCAAAACACAAGCGGATATTTCCTCTTTCATTTAGACATATCCGGACAAAGTGGTGTGGAATTCGTGTGCAATGGACCGAGACAATCACAGTAAAAATGGTTTTGGAGAAAAGCAAAGTCTTTTCGTTAGGCAAGTGCATAAAATGTCATGTATACAAACAGAAATATCATATTTGTTTGCCGCAGTACCTCTAGTTTTTCGCTAGAAAATACGAATGTATAGAGCTGGTGTCTCCATGTGGAACCAGTGATTGTTTCCCTGTACACAATTAAATGTTCCCGATAAAAAAAACTTTCAAAACAATAAAGTCCATCGATAATATCCAGAAAACACAAACTCAGGGGTGCGGCAATATCTGGGATTGAGTTAGCCAAAACAAAACCGAATATTTCCGGTTTTATCCAGTCATATCCGGACAAAGTGGTGTGGAAATCATATGCAATGGACCAAGACAATTGCAGTGAAAACCTTTTTGGAGAAAAGCAAAGTCTTTTCATTAGGCAAGTGCATAAAATGTCATGTATACAAACAGACATATCATGTTTGTTTCCCACAGTTCCTCTAGCTTTCTCCCTAGAAAATACGAATGTGTAGGGCTGGTGTCTCTATGTGGAACCAATTAGAGTTTCCCAGTACAAAATTAAATGTTCCCTGATAAAAAAGATTCAAAACAGTAAAGTCCTTCGATAATATCCAGAAAACACAAACACAGAGGCTGTCACAATATCTGGGATTGAGTTTGCCAAAACACAACCGCATATTTCTGATTTCATCCACTCATATTCGGACAAAGTGGTGTGGAATTCATATGCAATGGACCGAGAAAATCACAGAAAAAATGGTTTTGAGAAAAGCAAAGTCTTTTCGTTAGGCAAGTGCATAAAATGTCATGTATACAAACAGAAATATCATGTTTCTTTGCCATAGTTCCTCTAGCTTTCTCGCTAGAAAATATGAATGTGTAGAGCTGGTGTCTCCATGAGGAACCAGTGAGTGTTATCCAGTACAAAATTAAATGTTCCCTGATTAAAAAAAAACTTAGAAAGCAATAAAGTGCATCGATAATATCCAGAAAACACAAACTCAGGGGCTGCGGCAAAATCTAGGATTGAGTTAGCCAAAACAAAACCGGATATTTCTGGTTTCATCCAGTCATATCCGGACAAAGTGGTGTGGAATTCGAATGCAATGGACCGAGAAAATCACAGTAAAAATGGTTTCGTAGAAAAGCAAAGTCTTTTCATTAGGAAAGTGCATAAAATGCCATCTATAGAAAGAGAAATATCATGTTTCTATGCCGCAGTTTCTTTAGATTTCTCCCTCGAAATTTAGAATTTTTGAGCTGGTGTCTCCACGTGGAACCAATTAGAGTTTCCCAGTACAAAATTAAATGTTCCCTGATAAAAAAAAAAAAGATTTCAAAAAAATAAAGTCCTTCGATAATATCCAGAAAACACAAAGACAGGATCTGTGGCAATATCTGGGATTCAGTTAGCCAAAACAAAACCGGATATTTCCGGTTTCATCCAGTCATATCCGGACAAAGTGGTGTGGAATTCATATGCAATGGATCGAGAAAATCACAGTAAAAATCGTTTTGGAGAAAAGCAAAGTCTTTTTGTTAGGGAAGTGCATAAAATGTCATGTATACAAACAGAAATATCATGTTTGTTTCCCGCATTTCCTCTAGATTTTAAAAAAAATACGAATGTGTAGGGCTGGTGTCTCCATGTGGAACCAATTAGAGTTTCCCAGTACAAAATTAAATGTTCCCTGATAAAAAACATTCAAAACAATAAAGTCCTTCGATAATATCCCGAAAACACAAACACAGGGGCTGTGGCAATATCTGGGATTCAGTTAGCCAAAACACAAGCGGATATTTCCCCTGTCATCCAGTCATATCCAGACAAAGTGTTGTGGAATTTGTATGCAAGGGACTGAGAAAATCACAGTAAAAATGGTTTTGGAGAAAAGCAAAGTCTTTTCATTGGGCAAGTGCATAAAATGTCATGTATAGAAACAGAAATATCATGTTTGTTTGCCGCAGTTCTTGTAGATTTCTCGCTAGAAAATACGCATGTGTAGAGCTGGTTCCCTGATAAAATAAAACTTTCCAAACAATAAAGTGCATCGATAATATCCAGAAAACACAAACTCAGGGGCTGCGGCAATATCTGGGATTGAGTTAGCCAAAACTCAACCGGATATTTCCGGTTTCATCCAGTCATATCTAGAAAACACGAACAGAGAGGCTGTCGCGATATCTGGAATTGAGTTAGCCAAAACAAAACCGGTTTCATCCCGTCATATCCAGCAAAGTTGTGTGGTATTCGTATGCAATGGACCGAGAAGATCACAGTAAAAATGGTTTTGGAGAGAAACAAAGACTTTTCGTTAGGCAAGTGTATAAAATGTCATGTATACAAACAAATTCATATGTTTGTTTGCCGCAGTTCCTCTAGTTTCTCCCTAGAAAATACGTATGTGTAGAGCTGGTTTCTCCATGTGGAACCAGTGAGTGTTTCCCAGTACAAAATTAAATGTTCCCTGATAAAAAAAAAATTCAATACCATAAAGTCCTTTGATAATATACAGAAAACACAAAGACAGGATCTGTGTCAATATCTGGGATTAAGTTAGCCAAAACAAAAACGGATATTTCCGGTTTCATCCAGTCATATCCAGACAAAGTTGTGTGGTATTCTTTGCAATGGACTGAGAAAATCACAGAAAAAATGGTTTTGGAGAAAAGCAAAGTCTTTTCATTAGGCAAGTGCATAAATATGATGTATAAAATCAAATACATATGTTTGTTTGCCGCAGTTCCTCTAGCTTTCTCGCTAGAAAATACGAATATGTAGAGCTGGTTTCTCCATGTGGAACCAGTGAGTGTTTCCCAGTACAAAACTAAATGTTACCAGATAAAGAAAAACTTTGAAAACAATAAAGTGCATCGATATATCCAGAAAACACAAACTCAGGGGCTGCGGCAATATCTGGGATTGAGTTAGCCAAAAGAAAACCGGATATTTCCGGTTTCATCCAGTCATATCCGGACAAAGTGGTGTGGAATTCGTATGCAATGGATCCAGAAAATCACAGTAAAAATGGTTTTGGAGAAAAGCAAAGTCTTTTTGTTAGGCAAATATATAAAATGTCATGTATACCAACAGAAATATCATGTTTGTTTGCCACAGTTTCTCTAGCTTTCTCCTAGAAAATATGAATGTGTAGGGCTGGTGTTTCTATGTGCAACCAAGTAGAGTTTCCGAGTACAAAAGTAAATGTTCCCTGATAAAAAAGATTCAAAACAATAAAGTCCTTCGATAATATCCAGAAAACACAAACACAGAGGCTGTCGCAATATCTGGGATTCAGTTAGCTAAAACAAAACCGGATATTTCCGGTTTCATCCAGTCATATCCGGACAAAGTGGTGTGGAATTCTTATGCAATGGACCGAGAAAATCACAGTAAAAATGGTTTTGGAGAAAAGCAAAGTCTTTTTGTTGGGCAAGTGCATAAAATGTCATGTATACAAACTGAAATATCATGTTTGTTTGCCGCAGTTCCTCTAGGTTTCTCCCTAGAGAATACGAATGTGTAGAGCTAGTGTCGGCATGTGAAGCCAAATAGAATTTCCCAGTACAAAATAAAATGTTCCCTGGTAAAAAACATTCAAAAGAATAAAGTCCTTCGATCATATCCAGAAAACACAAAGACAGGATCTGTGGCAATATCTGGGATTGAGTTAGCCAAAAAAAACTGGATATTTCCGGTTTTATCCAGTCATATCTGGACAAAGTGGTGTATAATTCGTATGCAATGGACTGAGAAAATTACAGTAAAAATGGTTTTGGAGTCTAGCAAGTTCTTTTCGTTAGGCAAGTGTATAAAATTCCATCTATACAAACAGAAATATCATGTTTGTTTGCCACAGATCCTCTAGCTTTCTCCTAGAAAATACAAATGTGTAGAGCTGTTGTCTCCATGTGGAACCAATTAGAGTTTCCCAATACAAAATTAAATGTTCCCTGATAAAAAAATTTCAAAACAATAAAGTATATCGACAATATCCAGAAAACACAAACACAGGGTCTGTGGCAATATCTGCGATTGAGTTAGCCAAAACACAACCGGATATTTCCGGTTTCATCCAGTCATATCGGGACAAAGTGGTGTGGAATTCATATGCAATGGACCGAGAAAATCACAGTAAAAATGGTTTTGGAGACAAGCAAAGTCTTTTCATTAGGCAAGTGCATAAAATGCCATGTATACAAACAAATTCATATGTTTGTTTGCCCCAGTTCCTCTAGCTTTCTCGCTAGAAAATACGAATGTTTAGACCTGGTTTCTCCATTGGAACAACTGAGTGTTTCCCACTACAAAATTAAATGTTCCTTGATAATAAAATACTTTCAAAATATTGAAGTCCATTGATAATATCCAGAAAACACAAACACAGTTGCTGTGGCAATATCTGGTATTGAGTTAGCCAAAAATCAACCGGATATTTCTGGTTTCATCCAGTCATATCCGGACAAAGTGGTGTGGAATTCGAATGCAATGGACCGAGAAAATCAAGTAAAAATGGTTTCGTAGAAAAGCAAAGTCTTTTCATTAGGAAAGTGCATAAAATGCCATCTATAGAAAGAGAAATATCATGTTTCTATGCCACAGTTTCTTTAGATTTCTCCCTAGAAATTTAGATTTGTGAGCTGGTGTCTCCACGTGGAACCAATTAGAGTTTCCCAGTACAAAATTAAATGTTCCCTGATAAAAAAAATTCAATACCATAAAGTCCTTTGATAATATACAGAAAACACAAAGACAGGATCTGTGTCAATATCTGGGATTAAGTTAGCCAAAACAAAAACGGATATTTCCGGTTTCATCCAGTCATATCCAGACAAAGTTGTGTGGTATTCTTTGCAATGGACTGAGAAAATCACAGAAAAAATGGTTTTGGAGAAAAGCAAAGTCTTTTCATTAGGCAAGTGCATAAATATGATGTATAAAATCAAATACATATGTTTGTTTGCCGCAGTTCCTCTAGCTTTCTCGCTAGAAAATACGAATATGTAGAGCTGGTTTCTCCATGTGGAACCAGTGAGTGTTTCCCAGTACAAAACTAAATGTTACCAGATAAAGAAAAACTTTGAAAACAATAAAGTGCATCGATATATCCAGAAAACACAAACTCAGGGGCTGCGGCAATATCTGGGATTGAGTTAGCCAAAAGAAAACCGGATATTTCCGGTTTCATCCAGTCATATCCGGACAAAGTGGTGTGGAATTCGTATGCAATGGATCCAGAAAATCACAGTAAAAATGGTTTTGGAGAAAAGCAAAGTCTTTTTGTTAGGCAAATATATAAAATGTCATGTATACCAACAGAAATATCATGTTTGTTTGCCACAGTTTCTCTAGCTTTCTCCTAGAAAATATGAATGTGTAGGGCTGGTGTTTCTATGTGCAACCAAGTAGAGTTTCCGAGTACAAAAGTAAATGTTCCCTGATAAAAAACATTCAAAACAATAAAGTCCTTCGATAATATCCAGAAAACACAAACACAGAGGCTGTCGCAATATCTGGGATTCAGTTAGCTAAAACAAAACCGGATATTTCCGGTTTCATCCAGTCATATCTGGACAAAGTGGTGTGGAATTCTTATGCAATGGACCGAGAAAATCACAGTAAAAATGGTTTTGGAGAAAAGCAAAGTCTTTTTGTTGGGCAAGTGCATAAAATGTCATGTATACAAACTGAAATATCATGTTTGTTTGCCGCAGTTCCTCTAGGTTTCTCCCTAGAGAATACGAATGTGTAGAGCTAGTGTCGGCATGTGAAGCCAAATAGAATTTCCCAGTACAAAATAAAATGTTCCCTGGTAAAAAACATTCAAAAGAATAAAGTCCTTCGATCATATCCAGAAAACACAAAGACAGGATCTGTGGCAATATCTGGGATTGAGTTAGCCAAAAAAAACTGGATATTTCCGGTTTTATCCAGTCATATCTGGACAAAGTGGTGTATAATTCGTATGCAATGGACTGAGAAAATTACAGTAAAAATGGTTTTGGAGTCTAGCAAGTTCTTTTCGTTAGGCAAGTGTATAAAATTCCATCTATACAAACAGAAATATCATGTTTGTTTGCCACAGATCCTCTAGCTTTCTCCTAGAAAATACAAATGTGTAGAGCTGTTGTCTCCATGTGGAACCAATTAGAGTTTCCCAATACAAAATTAAATGTTCCCTGATAAAAAAAATTTCAAAACAATAAAGTATATCGACAATATCCAGAAAACACAAACACAGGGGCTGTGGCAATATCTGCGATTGAGTTAGCCAAAACACAACCGGATATTTCTGGTTTCATCCAGTCATATCGGGACAAAGTGGTGTGGAATTCATATGCAATGGACCGAGAAAATCACAGTAAAAATGGTTTTGGAGACAAGCAAAGTCTTTTCATTAGGCAAGTGCATAAAATGCCATGTATACAAACAAATTCATATGTTTGTTTGCCCCAGTTCCTCTAGCTTTCTCGCTAGAAAATATGAATGTTTAGACCTGGTTTCTCCATTGGAACAACTGAGTGTTTCCCACTACAAAATTAAATGTTCCCTGATAATAAAATACTTTCAAAATATTGAAGTCCATTGATAATATCCAGAAAACACAAACACAGTTGCTGTGGCAATATCTGCGATTGAGTTAGCCAAAATAATAACGGATATTTCCGTTTTCATCCAGTTATATCCGGACAAAGTGATGTGGCATTTGTATGCAATGGACCGAGAATATCACAGTAAAAATGGTTTTGGAGAAAAGTAAAGTCTTTTCGTTAGGCAAGTACATAAAATATCATGTATACAAAAAGAAAAATCATGTTTGTTTGCCACATTTTCTCTAGCTTTCTTCTAGAAAATACGAATGTGTAGAGCTGGTATCTCCATGTGTAAGCAATTAGAGTTTCCCAGTACAAAATTAAATGTTCCCTGACAAAAAAAAACTTTCAAAACAATAAAGTGCATCGATAATATCCAGAAAACACAAACTGAGGGGCTGGGGCAATATCTGGTATTGAGTTAGCCAAAAATCAACCGGATATTTCTGGTTTCATCCAGTCATATCCGGACAAAGTGGTGTGGAATTCGAATGCAATGGGCTTAGAAAATCACAGTAAAAATGGTTTCGTAGAAAAGCAAAGTCTTTTCATTAGGAAAGTGCATAAAATGCCATCTATAGAAAGAGAAATATCATGTTTCTATGCCACAGTTTCTTTAGATTTCTCCCTAGAAATTTAGAATTTGTGAGCTGGTGTCTCCACGTGGAACCAATTAGAGTTTCCCAGTACAAAATTAAATGTTCCCTGATAAAAAAAAAGCTTTCAAAAAAATAAAGTCCTTCGATAATATCCAGAAAACACAAAGACAGGATCTGTGGCAATATCTGGGATTCAGTTAGCCAAAACAAAACCGGATATTTCCGGTTTCATCCAGTCATATCCGGACAAAGTGGTGTGGAATTCATATGCAATGGATCGAGAAAATCACAGTAAAAATCGTTTTGGAGAAAAGCAAAGTCTTTTTGTTAGGGAAGTGCATAAAATGTCAGGTATACAAACAGAAATATCATGTTTGTTTCCCGCATTTCCTCTAGATTTTAAAAAAATACGAATGTGTAGGGCTGGTGTCTCCATGTGGAACCAATTAGAGTTTCCCAGTACAAAATTAAATGTTCCCTGATAAAAAACATTCAAAACAATAAAGTCCTTCGATAATATCCCGAAAACACAAACACAGGGGCTGTGGCAATATCTGGGATTCAGTTAGCCAAAACACAAGCGGATATTTCCCCTGTCATCCAGTCATATCCAGACAAAGTGTTGTGGAATTTGTATGCAAGGGACTGAGAAAATCACAGTAAAAATGGTTTTGGAGAAAAGCAAAGTCTTTTCGTTGGGCAAGTGCATAAAATGTCATGTATAGAAACAGAAATATCATGTTTGTTTGCCGCAGTTCTTGTAGATTTCTCGCTAGAAAATACGCATGTGTAGAGCTGGTTCCCTGATAAAATAAAACTTTCCAAACAATAAAGTGCATCGATAATATCCAGAAAACACAAACTCAGGGGCTGCGGCAATATCTGGGATTGAGTTAGCCAAAACTCAACCGGATATTTCCGGTTTCATCCAGTCATATCTAGAAAACACGAACAGAGAGGCTGTCGCGATATCTGGAATTGAGTTAGCCAAAACAAAACCGGTTTCATCCCGTCATATCCAGCAAAGTTGTGTGGTATTCGTATGCAATGGACCGAGAAGATCACAGTAAAAATGGTTTTGGAGAGAAACAAAGACTTTTCGTTAGGCAAGTGTATAAAATGTCATGTATACAAACAAATTCATATGTTTGTTTGCCGCAGTTCCTCTAGTTTCTCCCTAGAAAATACGTATGTGTAGAGCTGGTTTCTCCATGTGGAACCAGTGAGTGTTTCCCAGTACAAAATTAAATGTTCCCTGATAAAAAAAATTCAATACCATAAAGTCCTTTGATAATATACAGAAAACACAAAGACAGGATCTGTGTCAATATCTGGGATTAAGTTAGCCAAAACAAAAACGGATATTTCCGGTTTCATCCAGTCATATCCAGACAAAGTTGTGTGGTATTCTTTGCAATGGACTGAGAAAATCACAGAAAAAATGGTTTTGGAGAAAAGCAAAGTCTTTTCATTAGGCAAGTGCATAAATATGATGTATAAAATCAAATACATATGTTTGTTTGCCGCAGTTCCTCTAGCTTTCTCGCTAGAAAATACGAATATGTAGAGCTGGTTTCTCCATGTGGAACCAGTGAGTGTTTCCCAGTACAAAACTAAATGTTACCAGATAAAGAAAAACTTTGAAAACAATAAAGTGCATCGATATATCCAGAAAACACAAACTCAGGGGCTGCGGCAATATCTGGGATTGAGTTAGCCAAAAGAAAACCGGATATTTCCGGTTTCATCCAGTCATATCCGGACAAAGTGGTGTGGAATTCGTATGCAATGGATCCAGAAAATCACAGTAAAAATGGTTTTGGAGAAAAGCAAAGTCTTTTTGTTAGGCAAATATATAAAATGTCATGTATACCAACAGAAATATCATGTTTGTTTGCCACAGTTTCTCTAGCTTTCTCCTAGAAAATATGAATGTGTAGGGCTGGTGTTTCTATGTGCAACCAAGTAGAGTTTCCGAGTACAAAAGTAAATGTTCCCTGATAAAAAAGATTCAAAACAATAAAGTCCTTCGATAATATCCAGAAAACACAAACACAGAGGCTGTCGCAATATCTGGGATTCAGTTAGCTAAAACAAAACCGGATATTTCCGGTTTCATCCAGTCATATCCGGACAAAGTGGTGTGGAATTCTTATGCAATGGACCGAGAAAATCACAGTAAAAATGGTTTTGGAGAAAAGCAAAGTCTTTTTGTTGGGCAAGTGCATAAAATGTCATGTATACAAACTGAAATATCATGTTTGTTTGCCGCAGTTCCTCTAGGTTTCTCCCTAGAGAATACGAATGTGTAGAGCTAGTGTCGGCATGTGAAGCCAAATAGAATTTCCCAGTACAAAATAAAATGTTCCCTGGTAAAAAACATTCAAAAGAATAAAGTCCTTCGATCATATCCAGAAAACACAAAGACAGGATCTGTGGCAATATCTGGGATTGAGTTAGCCAAAAAAAACTGGATATTTCCGGTTTTATCCAGTCATATCTGGACAAAGTGGTGTATAATTCGTATGCAATGGACTGAGAAAATTACAGTAAAAATGGTTTTGGAGTCTAGCAAGTTCTTTTCGTTAGGCAAGTGTATAAAATTCCATCTATACAAACAGAAATATCATGTTTGTTTGCCACAGATCCTCTAGCTTTCTCCTAGAAAATACAAATGTGTAGAGCTGTTGTCTCCATGTGGAACCAATTAGAGTTTCCCAATACAAAATTAAATGTTCCCTGATAAAAAAAATTTCAAAACAATAAAGTATATCGACAATATCCAGAAAACACAAACACAGGGGCTGTGGCAATATCTGCGATTGAGTTAGCCAAAACACAACCGGATATTTCTGGTTTCATCCAGTCATATCGGGACAAAGTGGTGTGGAATTCATATGCAATGGACCGAGAAAATCACAGTAAAAATGGTTTTGGAGACAAGCAAAGTCTTTTCATTAGGCAAGTGCATAAAATGCCATGTATACAAACAAATTCATATGTTTGTTTGCCCCAGTTCCTCTAGCTTTCTCGCTAGAAAATATGAATGTTTAGACCTGGTTTCTCCATTGGAACAACTGAGTGTTTCCCACTACAAAATTAAATGTTCCCTGATAATAAAATACTTTCAAAATATTGAAGTCCATTGATAATATCCAGAAAACACAAACACAGTTGCTGTGGCAATATCTGCGATTGAGTTAGCCAAAATAATAACGGATATTTCCGTTTTCATCCAGTTATATCCGGACAAAGTGATGTGGCATTTGTATGCAATGGACCGAGAATATCACAGTAAAAATGGTTTTGGAGAAAAGTAAAGTCTTTTCATTAGGCAAGTACATAAAATATCATGTATACAAAAAGAAAAATCATGTTTGTTTGCCACATTTTCTCTAGCTTTCTTCTAGAAAATACGAATGTGTAGAGCTGGTATCTCCATGTGTAAGCAATTAGAGTTTCCCAGTACAAAATTAAATGTTCCCTGACAAAAAAAAACTTTCAAAACAATAAAGTGCATCGATAATATCCAGAAAACACAAACTGAGGGGCTGGGGCAATATCTGGTATTGAGTTAGCCAAAAATCAACCGGATATTTCTGGTTTCATCCAGTCATATCCGGACAAAGTGGTGTGGAATTCGAATGCAATGGACCGAGAAAATCACAGTAAAAATGGTTTCGTAGAAAAGCAAAGTCTTTTCATTAGGAAAGTGCATAAAATGCCATCTATAGAAAGAGAAATATCATGTTTCTATGCCACAGTTTCTTTAGATTTCTCCCTAGAAATTTAGAATTTGTGAGCTGGTGTCTCCACGTGGAACCAATTAGAGTTTCCCAGTACAAAATTAAATGTTCCCTGATAAAAAAAAAGCTTTCAAAAAAATAAAGTCCTTCGATAATATCCAGAAAACACAAAGACAGGATCTGTGGCAATATCTGGGATTCAGTTAGCCAAAACAAAACCGGATATTTCCGGTTTCATCCAGTCATATCCGGACAAAGTGGTGTGGAATTCATATGCAATGGATCGAGAAAATCACAGTAAAAATCGTTTTGGAGAAAAGCAAAGTCTTTTTGTTAGGGAAGTGCATAAAATGTCATGTATACAAACAGAAATATCATGTTTGTTTCCCGCATTTCCTCTAGATTTTAAAAAAATACGAATGTGTAGGGCTGGTGTCTCCATGTGGAACCAATTAGAGTTTCCCAGTACAAAATTAAATGTTCCCTGATAAAAAACATTCAAAACAATAAAGTCCTTCGATAATATCCCGAAAACACAAACACAGGGGCTGTGGCAATATCTGGGATTCAGTTAGCCAAAACACAAGCGGATATTTCCCCTGTCATCCAGTCATATCCAGACAAAGTGTTGTGGAATTTGTATGCAAGGGACTGAGAAAATCACAGTAAAAATGGTTTTGGAGAAAAGCAAAGTCTTTTCGTTGGGCAAGTGCATAAAATGTCATGTATAGAAACAGAAATATCATGTTTGTTTGCCGCAGTTCTTGTAGATTTCTCGCTAGAAAATACGCATGTGTAGAGCTGGTTCCCTGATAAAATAAAACTTTCCAAACAATAAAGTGCATCGATAATATCCAGAAAACACAAACTCAGGGGCTGCGGCAATATCTGGGATTGAGTTAGCCAAAACTCAACCGGATATTTCCGGTTTCATCCAGTCATATCTGGACTAAGTGGTGTAATTCGTATGCAATGGACCGAGAAAATCACAGTAAAAATTGTTTTGGAGAAAAGCAAAGTCTTTTCGTTAGGCAAGTGCATAAATGTGATGTATACAATCAAATTCATATGTTTGTTTGCCGCAGTTCCTCTAGCTTTCTCACTAGAAAATAGGAATATGTAGAGCTGGTTTCTACATGTGGAACCACTGAGTGTTTCCTAGTACAAAATTAAATGTTCCCTGATAAAAAAAATTTCAATACTGTAAAGTCCTTCGATGATATCTAGAAAACACGAACAGAGAGGCTGTCGCGATATCTGGAATTGAGTTAGCCAAAACAAAACCGGATATTTCCGGTTTCATCCCGTCATATCCAGCAAAGTTGTGTGGTATTCGTATGCAATGGACCGAGAAGATCACAGTAAAAATGGTTTTGGAGAGAAACAAAGACTTTTCGTTAGGCAAGTGTATAAAATGTCATGTATACAAACAAATTCATATGTTTGTTTGCCGCAGTTCCTCTAGTTTCTCCCTAGAAAATACATATGTGTAGAGCTGGTTTCTCCATGTGGAACCAGTGAGTGTTTCCCAGTACAAAATTAAATGTTCCCTGATAAAAAAAATTCAATACCATAAAGTCCTTTGATAATATACAGAAAACACAAAGACAGGATCTGTGTCAATATCTGGGATTAAGTTAGCCAAAACAAAAACGGATATTTCCGGTTTCATCCAGTCATATCCAGACAAAGTTGTGTGGTATTCTTTGCAATGGACTGAGAAAATCACAGAAAAAATGGTTTTGGAGAAAAGCAAAGTCTTTTCATTAGGCAAGTGCATAAATATGATGTATAAAATCAAATACATATGTTTGTTTGCCGCAGTTCCTCTAGCTTTCTCGCTAGAAAATACGAATATGTAGAGCTGGTTTCTCCATGTGGAACCAGTGAGTGTTTCCCAGTACAAAACTAAATGTTACCAGATAAAGAAAAACTTTGAAAACAATAAAGTGCATCGATATATCCAGAAAACACAAACTCAGGGGCTGCGGCAATATCTGGGATTGAGTTAGCCAAAAGAAAACCGGATATTTCCGGTTTCATCCAGTCATATCCGGACAAAGTGGTGTGGAATTCGTATGCAATGGATCCAGAAAATCACAGTAAAAATGGTTTTGGAGAAAAGCAAAGTCTTTTTGTTAGGCAAATATATAAAATGTCGTGTATACCAACAGAAATATCATGTTTGTTTGCCACAGTTTCTCTAGCTTTCTCCTAGAAAATATGAATGTGTAGGGCTGGTGTTTCTATGTGCAACCAAGTAGAGTTTCCGAGTACAAAAGTAAATGTTCCCTGATAAAAAAGATTCAAAACAATAAAGTCCTTCGATAATATCCAGAAAACACAAACACAGAGGCTGTCGCAATATCTGGGATTCAGTTAGCTAAAACAAAACCGGATATTTCCGGTTTCATCCAGTCATATCCGGACAAAGTGGTGTGGAATTCTTATGCAATGGACCGAGAAAATCACAGTAAAAATGGTTTTGGAGAAAAGCAAAGTCTTTTTGTTGGGCAAGTGCATAAAATGTCATGTATACAAACTGAAATATCATGTTTGTTTGCCGCAGTTCCTCTAGGTTTCTCCCTAGAGAATACGAATGTGTAGAGCTAGTGTCGGCATGTGAAGCCAAATAGAATTTCCCAGTACAAAATAAAATGTTCCCTGGTAAAAAACATTCAAAAGAATAAAGTCGTTCGATCATATCCAGAAAACACAAAGACAGGATCTGTGGCAATATCTGGGATTGAGTTAGCCAAAAAAAACTGGATATTTCCGGTTTTATCCAGTCATATCTGGACAAAGTGGTGTATAATTCGTATGCAATGGACTGAGAAAATTACAGTAAAAATGGTTTTGGAGTCTAGCAAGTTCTTTTCGTTAGGCAAGTGTATAAAATTCCATCTATACAAACAGAAATATCATGTTTGTTTGCCACAGATCCTCTAGCTTTCTCCTAGAAAATACAAATGTGTAGAGCTGTTGTCTCCATGTGGAACCAATTAGAGTTTCCCAATACAAAATTAAATGTTCCCTGATAAAAAAAATTTCAAAACAATAAAGTATATCGACAATATCCAGAAAACACAAACACAGGGGCTGTGGCAATATCTGCGATTGAGTTAGCCAAAACACAACCGGATATTTCTGGTTTCATCCAGTCATATCGGGACAAAGTGGTGTGGAATTCATATGCAATGGACCGAGAAAATCACAGTAAAAATGGTTTTGGAGACAAGCAAAGTCTTTTCATTAGGCAAGTGCATAAAATGCCATGTATACAAACAAATTCATATGTTTGTTTGCCCCAGTTCCTCTAGCTTTCTCGCTAGAAAATATGAATGTTTAGACCTGGTTTCTCCATTGGAACAACTGAGTGTTTCCCACTACAAAATTAAATGTTCCCTGATAATAAAATACTTTCAAAATATTGAAGTCCATTGATAATATCCAGAAAACACAAACACAGTTGCTGTGGCAATATCTGCGATTGAGTTAGCCAAAATAATAACGGATATTTCCGTTTTCATCCAGTTATATCCGTACAAAGTGATGTGGCATTTGTATGCAATGGACCGAGAATATCACAGTAAAAATGGTTTTGGAGAAAAGTAAAGTCTTTTCATTAGGCAAGTACATAAAATATCATGTATACAAAAAGAAAAATCATGTTTGTTTGCCACATTTTCTCTAGCTTTCTTCTAGAAAATACGAATGTGTAGAGCTGGTATCTCCATGTGTAAGCAATTAGAGTTTCCCAGTACAAAATTAAATGTTCCCTGACAAAAAAAAACTTTCAAAACAATAAAGTGCATCGATAATATCCAGAAAACACAAACTGAGGGGCTGGGGCAATATCTGGTATTGAGTTAGCCAAAAATCAACCGGATATTTCTGGTTTCATCCAGTCATATCCGGACAAAGTGGTGTGGAATTCGAATGCAATGGACCGAGAAAATCACAGTAAAAATGGTTTCGTAGAAAAGCAAAGTCTTTTCATTAGGAAAGTGCATAAAATGCCATCTATAGAAAGAGAAATATCATGTTTCTATGCCACAGTTTCTTTAGATTTCTCCCTAGAAATTTAGAATTTGTGAGCTGGTGTCTCCACGTGGAACCAATTAGAGTTTCCCAGTACAAAATTAAATGTTCCCTGATAAAAAAAAAGCTTTCAAAAAAATAAAGTCCTTCGATAATATCCAGAAAACACAAAGACAGGATCTGTGGCAATATCTGGGATTCAGTTAGCCAAAACAAAACCGGATATTTCCGGTTTCATCCAGTCATATCCGGACAAAGTGGTGTGGAATTCATATGCAATGGATCGAGAAAATCACAGTAAAAATCGTTTTGGAGAAAAGCAAAGTCTTTTTGTTAGGGAAGTGCATAAAATGTCATGTATACAAACAGAAATATCATGTTTGTTTCCCGCATTTCCTCTAGATTTTAAAAAAATACGAATGTGTAGGGCTGGTGTCTCCATGTGGAACCAATTAGAGTTTCCCAGTACAAAATTAAATGTTCCCTGATAAAAAACATTCAAAACAATAAAGTCCTTCGATAATATCCCGAAAACACAAACACAGGGGCTGTGGCAATATCTGGGATTCAGTTAGCCAAAACACAAGCGGATATTTCCCCTGTCATCCAGTCATATCCAGACAAAGTGTTGTGGAATTTGTATGCAAGAGACTGAGAAAATCACAGTAAAAATGGTTTTGGAGAAAAGCAAAGTCTTTTCGTTGGGCAAGTGCATAAAATGTCATGTATAGAAACAGAAATATCATGTTTGTTTGCCGCAGTTCTTGTAGATTTCTCGCTAGAAAATACGCATGTGTAGAGCTGGTTCCCTGATAAAATAAAACTTTCCAAACAATAAAGTGCATTGATAATATCCAGAAAACACAAACTCAGGGGCTGCGGCAATATCTGGGATTGTGTTAGCCAAAACTCAACCGGATATTTCCGGTTTCATCCAGTCATATCTGGACTAAGTGGTGTAATTCGTATGCAATGGACCGAGAAAATCACAGTAAAAATTGTTTTGGAGAAAAGCAAAGTCTTTTCATTAGGCAAGTGCATAAATGTGATGTATACAATCAAATTCATATGTTTGTTTGCCGCAGTTCCTCTAGCTTTCTCACTAGAAAATAGGAATATGTAGAGCTGGTTTCTACATGTGGAACCACTGAGTGTTTCCTAGTACAAAATTAAATGTTCCCTGATAAAAAAAATTTCAATACTGTAAAGTCCTTCGATGATATCTAGAAAACACGAACAGAGAGGCTGTCGCGATATCTGGAATTGAGTTAGCCAAAACAAAACCGGATATTTCCGGTTTCATCCCATCATATCCAGCAAAGTTGTGTGGTATTCGTATGCAATGGACCGAGAAGATCACAGTAAAAATGGTTTTGGAGAGAAACAAAGACTTTTCGTTAGGCAAGTGTATAAAATGTCATGTATACAAACAAATTCATATGTTTGTTTGCCGCAGTTCCTCTAGTTTCTCCCTAGAAAATACATATGTGTAGAGCTGGTTTCTCCATGTGGAACCAGTGAGTGTTTCCCAGTACAAAATTAAATGTTCCCTGATAAAAAAAAATTCAATACCATAAAGTCCTTTGATAATATACAGAAAACACAAAGACAGGATCTGTGTCAATATCTGGGATTAAGTTAGCCAAAACAAAAACGGATATTTCCGGTTTCATCCAGTCATATCCAGACAAAGTTGTGTGGTATTCTTTGCAATGGACTGAGAAAATCACAGAAAAAATGGTTTTGGAGAAAAGCAAAGTCTTTTCATTAGGCAAGTGCATAAATATGATGTATAAAATCAAATACATATGTTTGTTTGCCGCAGTTCCTCTAGCTTTCTCGCTAGAAAATACGAATATGTAGAGCTGGTTTCTCCATGTGGAACCAGTGAGTGTTTCCCAGTACAAAACTAAATGTTACCAGATAAAGAAAAACTTTCAAAACAATAAAGTGCATCGATATATCCAGAAAACACAAACTCAGGGGCTGCGGCAATATCTGGGATTGAGTTAGCCAAAAGAAAACCGGATATTTCCGGTTTCATCCAGTCATATCCGGACAAAGTGGTGTGGAATTCGTATGCAATGGATCCAGAAAATCACAGTAAAAATGGTTTTGGAGAAAAGCAAAGTCTTTTTGTTAGGCAAATATATAAAATGTCGTGTATACCAACAGAAATATCATGTTTGTTTGCCACAGTTTCTCTAGCTTTCTCCTAGAAAATATGAATGTGTAGGGCTGGTGTTTCTATGTGCAACCAAGTAGAGTTTCCGAGTACAAAAGTAAATGTTCCCTGATAAAAAAGATTCAAAACAATAAAGTCCTTCGATAATATCCAGAAAACACAAACACAGAGGCTGTCGCAATATCTGGGATTCAGTTAGCTAAAACAAAACCGGATATTTCCGGTTTCATCCAGTCATATCCGGACAAAGTGGTGTGGAATTCTTATGCAATGGACCGAGAAAATCACAGTAAAAATGGTTTTGGAGAAAAGCAAAGTCTTTTTGTTGGGCAAGTGCATAAAATGTCATGTATACAAACTGAAATATCATGTTTGTTTGCCGCAGTTCCTCTAGGTTTCTCCCTAGAGAATACGAATGTGTAGAGCTAGTGTCGGCATGTGAAGCCAAATAGAATTTCCCAGTACAAAATAAAATGTTCCCTGGTAAAAAACATTCAAAAGAATAAAGTCGTTCGATCATATCCAGAAAACACAAAGACAGGATCTGTGGCAATATCTGGGATTGAGTTAGCCAAAAAAAACTGGATATTTCCGGTTTTATCCAGTCATATCTGGACAAAGTGGTGTATAATTCGTATGCAATGGACTGAGAAAATTACAGTAAAAATGGTTTTGGAGTCTAGCAAGTTCTTTTCGTTAGGCAAGTGTATAAAATTCCATCTATACAAACAGAAATATCATGTTTGTTTGCCACAGATCCTCTAGCTTTCTCCTAGAAAATACGAATGTGTAGAGCTGTTGTCTCCATGTGGAACCAATTAGAGTTTCCCAATACAAAATTAAATGTTCCCTGATAAAAAAAATTTCAAAACAATAAAGTATATCGACAATATCCAGAAAACACAAACACAGGGGCTGTGGCAATATCTGCGATTGAGTTAGCCAAAACACAACCGGATATTTCCGGTTTCATCCAGTCATATCGGGACAAAGTGGTGTGGAATTCATATGCAATGGACCGAGAAAATCACAGTAAAAATGGTTTTGGAGACAAGCAAAGTCTTTTCATTAGGCAAGTGCATAATGCCATGTATACAAACAAATTCATATGTTTGTTTGCCCCAGTTCCTCTAGCTTTCTCGCTAGAAAATACGAATGTTTAGACCTGGTTTCTCCATTGGAACAACTGAGTGTTTCCCACTACAAAATTAAATGTTCCTTGATAATAAAATACTTTCAAAATATTGAAGTCCATTGATAATATCCAGAAAACACAAACACAGTTGCTGTGGCAATATCTGGTATTGAGTTAGCCAAAAATCAACCGGATATTTCTGGTTTCATCCAGTCATATCCGGACAAAGTGGTGTGGAATTCGAATGCAATGGACCGAGAAAATCAAGTAAAAATGGTTTCGTAGAAAAGCAAAGTCTTTTCATTAGGAAAGTGCATAAAATGCCATCTATAGAAAGAGAAATATCATGTTTCTATGCCACAGTTTCTTTAGATTTCTCCCTAGAAATTTAGAATTTGTGAGCTGGTGTCTCCACGTGGAACCAATTAGAGTTTCCCAGTACAAAATTAAATGTTCCCTGATAAAAAAAAAGCTTTCAAAAAAATAAAGTCCTTCGATAATATCCAGAAAACACAAAGACAGGATCTGTGGCAATATCTGGGATTCAGTTAGCCAAAACAAAACCGGATATTTCCGGTTTCATCCAGTCATATCCGGACAAAGTGGTGTGGAATTCATATGCAATGGATCGAGAAAATCACAGTAAAAATCGTTTTGGAGAAAAGCAAAGTCTTTTTGTTAGGGAAGTGCATAAAATGTCATGTATACAAACAGAAATATCATGTTTGTTTCCCGCATTTCCTCTAGATTTTAAAAAAATACGAATGTGTAGGGCTGGTGTCTCCATGTGGAACCAATTAGAGTTTCCCAGTACAAAATTAAATGTTCCCTGATAAAAAACATTCAAAACAATAAAGTCCTTCGATAATATCCCGAAAACACAAACACAGGGGCTGTGGCAATATCTGGGATTCAGTTAGCCAAAACACAAGCGGATATTTCCCCTGTCATCCAGTCATATCCAGACAAAGTGTTGTGGAATTTGTATGCAAGGGACTGAGAAAATCACAGTAAAAATGGTTTTGGAGAAAAGCAAAGTCTTTTCGTTGGGCAAGTGCATAAAATGTCATGTATAGAAACAGAAATATCATGTTTGTTTGCCGCAGTTCTTGTAGATTTCTCGCTAGAAAATACGCATGTGTAGAGCTGGTTCCCTGATAAAATAAAACTTTCCAAACAATAAAGTGCATCGATAATATCCAGAAAACACAAACTCAGGGGCTGCGGCAATATCTGGGATTGAGTTAGCCAAAACTCAACCGGATATTTCCGGTTTCATCCAGTCATATCTGGACTAAGTGGTGTAATTCGTATGCAATGGACCGAGAAAATCACAGTAAAAATTGTTTTGGAGAAAAGCAAAGTCTTTTCGTTAGGCAAGTGCATAAATGTGATGTATACAATCAAATTCATATGTTTGTTTGCCGCAGTTCCTCTAGCTTTCTCCCTAGAAAATAGGAATATGTAGAGCTGGTTTCTACATGTGGAACCACTGAGTGTTTCCTAGTACAAAATTAAATGTTCCCTGATAAAAAAAATTTCAATACTGTAAAGTCCTTCGATGATATCTAGAAAACACGAACAGAGAGGCTGTCGTGATATCTGGAATTGAGTTAGCCAAAACAAAACCGGATATTTCCGGTTTCATCCCGTCATATCCAGCAAAGTTGTGTGGTATTCGTATGCAATGGACCGAGAAGATCACAGTAAAAATGGTTTTTGAGAGAAACAAAGACTTTTCGTTAGGCAAGTGTATAAAATGTCATGTATACAAACAAATTCATATGTTTGTTTGCCGCAGTTCCTCTAGTTTCTCCCTAGAAAATACGTATGTGTAGAGCTGGTTTCTCCATGTGGAACCAGTGAGTGTTTCCCAGTACAAAATTAAATGTTCCCTGATAAAAAAAAAATTCAATACCATAAAGTCCTTTGATAATATACAGAAAACACAAAGACAGGATCTGTGTCAATATCTGGGATTAAGTTAGCCAAAACAAAAACGGATATTTCCGGTTTCATCCAGTCATATCCAGACAAAGTTGTGTGGTATTCTTTGCAATGGACTGAGAAAATCACAGAAAAAATGGTTTTGGAGAAAAGCAAAGTCTTTTCATTAGGCAAGTGCATAAATATGATGTATAAAATCAAATACATATGTTTGTTTGCCGCAGTTCCTCTAGCTTTCTCGCTAGAAAATACGAATATGTAGAGCTGGTTTCTCCATGTGGAACCAGTGAGTGTTTCCCAGTACAAAACTAAATGTTACCAGATAAAGAAAAACTTTGAAAACAATAAAGTGCATCGATATATCCAGAAAACACAAACTCAGGGGCTGCAGCAATATCTGGGATTGAGTTAGCCAAAAGAAAACCGGATATTTCCGGTTTCATCCAGTCATATCCGGACAAAGTGGTGTGGAATTCGTATGCAATGGATCCAGAAAATCACAGTAAAAATGGTTTTGGAGAAAAGCAAAGTCTTTTTGTTAGGCAAATATATAAAATGTCATGTATACAAACAGAAATATCATGTTTGTTTGCCACAGTTTCTCTAGCTTTCTCCTAGAAAATATGAATGTGTAGGGCTGGTGTTTCTATGTGCAACCAAGTAGAGTTTCCGAGTACAAAAGTAAATGTTCCCTGATAAAAAACATTCAAAACAATAAAGTCCTTCGATAATATCCAGAAAACACAAACACAGAGGCTGTCGCAATATCTGGGATTCAGTTAGCTAAAACAAAACCGGATATTTCCGGTTTCATCCAGTCATATCCGGACAAAGTGGTGTGGAATTCTTATGCAATGGACCGAGAAAATCACAGTAAAAATGGTTTTGGAGAAAAGCAAAGTCTTTTTGTTAGGCAAATATATAAAATGTCGTGTATACCAACAGAAATATCATGTTTGTTTGCCACAGTTTCTCTAGCTTTCTCCTAGAAAATATGAATGTGTAGGGCTGGTGTTTCTATGTGCAACCAAGTAGAGTTTCCGAGTACAAAAGTAAATGTTCCCTGATAAAAAAGATTCAAAACAATAAAGTCCTTCGATAATATCCAGAAAACACAAACACAGAGGCTGTCGCAATATCTGGGATTCAGTTAGCTAAAACAAAACCGGATATTTACGGTTTCATCCAGTCATATCCGGACAAAGTGGTGTGGAATTCTTATGCAATGGACCGAGAAAATCACAGTAAAAATGGTTTTGGAGAAAAGCAAAGTCTTTTTGTTGGGCAAGTGCATAAAATGTCATGTATACAAACTGAAATATCATGTTTGTTTGCCGCAGTTCCTCTAGGTTTCTCCCTAGAGAATACGAATGTGTAGAGCTAGTGTCGGCATGTGAAGCCAAATAGAATTTCCCAGTACAAAATAAAATGTTCCCTGGTAAAAAACATTCAAAAGAATAAAGTCCTTTGATCATATCCAGAAAACACAAAGACAGGATCTGTGGCAATATCTGGGATTGAGTTAGCCAAAAAAAACTGGATATTTCCGGTTTTATCCAGTCATATCTGGACAAAGTGGTGTATAATTCGTATGCAATGGACTGAGAAAATTACAGTAAAAATGGTTTTGGAGTCTAGCAAGTTCTTTTCGTTAGGCAAGTGTATAAAATTCCATCTATACAAACAGAAATATCATGTTTGTTTGCCACAGATCCTCTAGCTTTCTCCTAGAAAATACGAATGTGTAGAGCTGTTGTCTCCATGTGGAACCAATTAGAGTTTCCCAATACAAAATTAAATGTTCCCTGATAAAAAACATTCAAAACAATAAAGTCCTTCGATAATATCCAGAAAACACAAACACAGAGGCTGTCGCAATATCTGGGATTCAGTTAGCTAAAACAAAACCGGATATTTCCGGTTTCATCCAGTCATATCCGGACAAAGTGGTGTGGAATTCTTATGCAATGGACCAAGAAAATCACAGTAAAAATGGTTTTGGAGAAAAGCAAAGTCTTTTTGTTGGGCAAGTGCATAAAATGTCATGTATACAAACTGAAATATCATGTTTGTTTGCCGCAGTTCCTCTAGGTTTCTCCCTAGAGAATACGAATGTGTAGAGCTAGTGTCGGCATGTGAAGCCAAATAGAATTTCCCAGTACAAAATAAAATGTTCCCTGGTAAAAAACATTCAAAAGAATAAAGTCGTTCGATCATATCCAGAAAACACAAAGACAGGATCTGTGGCAATATCTGGGATTGAGTTAGCCAAAAAAAACTGGATATTTCCGGTTTTATCCAGTCATATCTGGACAAAGTGGTGTATAATTCGTATGCAATGGACTGAGAAAATTACAGTAAAAATGGTTTTGGAGTCTAGCAAGTTCTTTTCGTTAGGCAAGTGTATAAAATTCCATCTATACAAACAGAAATATCATGTTTGTTTGCCACAGATCCTCTAGCTTTCTCCTAGAAAATACAAATGTGTAGAGCTGTTGTCTCCATGTGGAACCAATTAGAGTTTCCCAATACAAAATTAAATGTTCCCTGATAAAAAAATTTCAAAACAATAAAGTATATCGACAATATCCAGAAAACACAAACACAGGGTCTGTGGCAATATCTGCGATTGAGTTAGCCAAAACACAACCGGATATTTCCGGTTTCATCCAGTCATATCGGGACAAAGTGGTGTGGAATTCATATGCAATGGACCGAGAAAATCACAGTAAAAATGGTTTTGGAGACAAGCAAAGTCTTTTCATTAGGCAAGTGCATAAAATGCCATGTATACAAACAAATTCATATGTTTGTTTGCCCCAGTTCCTCTAGCTTTCTCGCTAGAAAATACGAATGTTTAGACCTGGTTTCTCCATTGGAACAACTGAGTGTTTCCCACTACAAAATTAAATGTTCCTTGATAATAAAATACTTTCAAAATATTGAAGTCCATTGATAATATCCAGAAAACACAAACACAGTTGCTGTGGCAATATCTGGTATTGAGTTAGCCAAAAATCAACCGGATATTTCTGGTTTCATCCAGTCATATCCGGACAAAGTGGTGTGGAATTCGAATGCAATGGACCGAGAAAATCAAGTAAAAATGGTTTCGTAGAAAAGCAAAGTCTTTTCATTAGGAAAGTGCATAAAATGCCATCTATAGAAAGAGAAATATCATGTTTCTATGCCACAGTTTCTTTAGATTTCTCCCTAGAAATTTAGAATTTGTGAGCTGGTGTCTCCACGTGGAACCAATTAGAGTTTCCCAGTACAAAATTAAATGTTCCCTGATAAAAAAAAAGCTTTCAAAAAAATAAAGTCCTTCGATAATATCCAGAAAACACAAAGACAGGATCTGTGGCAATATCTGGGATTCAGTTAGCCAAAACAAAACCGGATATTTCCGGTTTCATCCAGTCATATCCGGACAAAGTGGTGTGGAATTCATATGCAATGGATCGAGAAAATCACAGTAAAAATCGTTTTGGAGAAAAGCAAAGTCTTTTTGTTAGGGAAGTGCATAAAATGTCATGTATACAAACAGAAATATCATGTTTGTTTCCCGCATTTCCTCTAGATTTTAAAAAAATACGAATGTGTAGGGCTGGTGTCTCCATGTGGAACCAATTAGAGTTTCCCAGTACAAAATTAAATGTTCCCTGATAAAAAACATTCAAAACAATAAAGTCCTTCGATAATATCCCGAAAACACAAACACAGGGGCTGTGGCAATATCTGGGATTCAGTTAGCCAAAACACAAGCGGATATTTCCCCTGTCATCCAGTCATATCCAGACAAAGTGTTGTGGAATTTGTATGCAAGGGACTGAGAAAATCACAGTAAAAATGGTTTTGGAGAAAAGCAAAGTCTTTTCGTTGGGCAAGTGCATAAAATGTCATGTATAGAAACAGAAATATCATGTTTGTTTGCCACAGTTCTTGTAGATTTCTCGCTAGAAAATACGCATGTGTAGAGCTGGTTCCCTGATAAAATAAAACTTTCCAAACAATAAAGTGCATCGATAATATCCAGAAAACACAAACTCAGGGGCTGCGGCAATATCTGGGATTGAGTTAGCCAAAACTCAACCGGATATTTCCGGTTTCATCCAGTCATATCTGGACTAAGTGGTGTAATTCGTATGCAATGGACCGAGAAAATCACAGTAAAAATTGTTTTGGAGAAAAGCAAAGTCTTTTCGTTAGGCAAGTGCATAAATGTGATGTATACAATCAAATTCATATGTTTGTTTGCCGCAGTTCCTCTAGCTTTCTCCCTAGAAAATAGGAATATGTAGAGCTGGTTTCTACATGTGGAACCACTGAGTGTTTCCTAGTACAAAATTAAATGTTCCCTGATAAAAAAAATTTCAATACTGTAAAGTCCTTCGATGATATCTAGAAAACACGAACAGAGAGGCTGTCGCGATATCTGGAATTGAGTTAGCCAAAACAAAACCGGATATTTCCGGTTTCATCCCGTCATATCCAGCAAAGTTGTGTGGTATTCGTATGCAATGGACCGAGAAGATCACAGTAAAAATGGTTTTGGAGAGAAACAAAGACTTTTCGTTAGGCAAGTGTATAAAATGTCATGTATACAAACAAATTCATATGTTTGTTTGCCGCAGTTCCTCTAGTTTCTCCCTAGAAAATACGTATGTGTAGAGCTGGTTTCTCCATGTGGAACCAGTGAGTGTTTCCCAGTACAAAATTAAATGTTCCCTGATAAAAAAAAAATTCAATACCATAAAGTCCTTTGATAATATACAGAAAACACAAAGACAGGATCTGTGTCAATATCTGGGATTAAGTTAGCCAAAACAAAAACGGATATTTCCGGTTTCATCCAGTCATATCCAGACAAAGTTGTGTGGTATTCTTTGCAATGGACTGAGAAAATCACAGAAAAAATGGTTTTGGAGAAAAGCAAAGTCTTTTCATTAGGCAAGTGCATAAATATGATGTATAAAATCAAATACATATGTTTGTTTGCCGCAGTTCCTCTAGCTTTCTCGCTAGAAAATACGAATATGTAGAGCTGGTTTCTCCATGTGGAACCAGTGAGTGTTTCCCAGTACAAAACTAAATGTTACCAGATAAAGAAAAACTTTGAAAACAATAAAGTGCATCGATATATCCAGAAAACACAAACTCAGGGGCTGCAGCAATATCTGGGATTGAGTTAGCCAAAAGAAAACCGGATATTTCCGGTTTCATCCAGTCATATCCGGACAAAGTGGTGTGGAATTCGTATGCAATGGATCCAGAAAATCACAGTAAAAATGGTTTTGGAGAAAAGCAAAGTCTTTTTGTTAGGCAAATATATAAAATGTCATGTATACAAACAGAAATATCATGTTTGTTTGCCACAGTTTCTCTAGCTTTCTCCTAGAAAATATGAATGTGTAGGGCTGGTGTTTCTATGTGCAACCAAGTAGAGTTTCCGAGTACAAAAGTAAATGTTCCCTGATAAAAAACATTCAAAACAATAAAGTCCTTCGATAATATCCAGAAAACACAAACACAGAGGCTGTCGCAATATCTGGGATTCAGTTAGCTAAAACAAAACCGGATATTTCCGGTTTCATCCAGTCATATCCGGACAAAGTGGTGTGGAATTCTTATGCAATGGACCGAGAAAATCACAGTAAAAATGGTTTTGGAGAAAAGCAAAGTCTTTTTGTTAGGCAAATATATAAAATGTCGTGTATACCAACAGAAATATCATGTTTGTTTGCCACAGTTTCTCTAGCTTTCTCCTAGAAAATATGAATGTGTAGGGCTGGTGTTTCTATGTGCAACCAAGTAGAGTTTCCGAGTACAAAAGTAAATGTTCCCTGATAAAAAAGATTCAAAACAATAAAGTCCTTCGATAATATCCAGAAAACACAAACACAGAGGCTGTCGCAATATCTGGGATTCAGTTAGCTAAAACAAAACCGGATATTTACGGTTTCATCCAGTCATATCCGGACAAAGTGGTGTGGAATTCTTATGCAATGGACCGAGAAAATCACAGTAAAAATGGTTTTGGAGAAAAGCAAAGTCTTTTTGTTGGGCAAGTGCATAAAATGTCATGTATACAAACTGAAATATCATGTTTGTTTGCCGCAGTTCCTCTAGGTTTCTCCCTAGAGAATACGAATGTGTAGAGCTAGTGTCGGCATGTGAAGCCAAATAGAATTTCCCAGTACAAAATAAAATGTTCCCTGGTAAAAAACATTCAAAAGAATAAAGTCCTTTGATCATATCCAGAAAACACAAAGACAGGATCTGTGGCAATATCTGGGATTGAGTTAGCCA
Source organism: Lepus europaeus (assembly GCF_033115175.1). NCBI lineage: Eukaryota > Metazoa > Chordata > Mammalia > Lagomorpha > Leporidae > Lepus > Lepus europaeus. The sequence goes on from NC_084847.1 coordinate 32,216,133, forward strand.
AAAAAAACTGGATATTTCCGGTTTTATCCAGTCATATCTGGACAAAGTGGTGTATAATTCGTATGCAATGGACTGAGAAAATTACAGTAAAAATGGTTTTGGAGTCTAGCAAGTTCTTTTCGTTAGGCAAGTGTATAAAATTCCATCTATACAAACAGAAATATCATGTTTGTTTGCCACAGATCCTCTAGCTTTCTCCTAGAAAATACGAATGTGTAGAGCTGTTGTCTCCATGTGGAACCAATTAGAGTTTCCCAATACAAAATTAAATGTTCCCTGATAAAAAACATTCAAAACAATAAAGTCCTTCGATAATATCCAGAAAACACAAACACAGAGGCTGTCGCAATATCTGGGATTCAGTTAGCTAAAACAAAACCGGATATTTCCGGTTTCATCCAGTCATATCCGGACAAAGTGGTGTGGAATTCTTATGCAATGGACCAAGAAAATCACAGTAAAAATGGTTTTGGAGAAAAGCAAAGTCTTTTTGTTGGGCAAGTGCATAAAATGTCATGTATACAAACTGAAATATCATGTTTGTTTGCCGCAGTTCCTCTAGGTTTCTCCCTAGAGAATACGAATGTGTAGAGCTAGTGTCGGCATGTGAAGCCAAATAGAATTTCCCAGTACAAAATAAAATGTTCCCTGGTAAAAAACATTCAAAAGAATAAAGTCGTTCGATCATATCCAGAAAACACAAAGACAGGATCTGTGGCAATATCTGGGATTGAGTTAGCCAAAAAAAACTGGATATTTCCGGTTTTATCCAGTCATATCTGGACAAAGTGGTGTATAATTCGTATGCAATGGACTGAGAAAATTACAGTAAAAATGGTTTTGGAGTCTAGCAAGTTCTTTTCGTTAGGCAAGTGTATAAAATTCCATCTATACAAACAGAAATATCATGTTTGTTTGCCACAGATCCTCTAGCTTTCTCCTAGAAAATACAAATGTGTAGAGCTGTTGTCTCCATGTGGAACCAATTAGAGTTTCCCAATACAAAATTAAATGTTCCCTGATAAAAAAATTTCAAAACAATAAAGTATATCGACAATATCCAGAAAACACAAACACAGGGTCTGTGGCAATATCTGCGATTGAGTTAGCCAAAACACAACCGGATATTTCCGGTTTCATCCAGTCATATCGGGACAAAGTGGTGTGGAATTCATATGCAATGGACCGAGAAAATCACAGTAAAAATGGTTTTGGAGACAAGCAAAGTCTTTTCATTAGGCAAGTGCATAAAATGCCATGTATACAAACAAATTCATATGTTTGTTTGCCCCAGTTCCTCTAGCTTTCTCGCTAGAAAATACGAATGTTTAGACCTGGTTTCTCCATTGGAACAACTGAGTGTTTCCCACTACAAAATTAAATGTTCCTTGATAATAAAATACTTTCAAAATATTGAAGTCCATTGATAATATCCAGAAAACACAAACACAGTTGCTGTGGCAATATCTGGTATTGAGTTAGCCAAAAATCAACCGGATATTTCTGGTTTCATCCAGTCATATCCGGACAAAGTGGTGTGGAATTCGAATGCAATGGACCGAGAAAATCAAGTAAAAATGGTTTCGTAGAAAAGCAAAGTCTTTTCATTAGGAAAGTGCATAAAATGCCATCTATAGAAAGAGAAATATCATGTTTCTATGCCACAGTTTCTTTAGATTTCTCCCTAGAAATTTAGAATTTGTGAGCTGGTGTCTCCACGTGGAACCAATTAGAGTTTCCCAGTACAAAATTAAATGTTCCCTGATAAAAAAAAAGCTTTCAAAAAAATAAAGTCCTTCGATAATATCCAGAAAACACAAAGACAGGATCTGTGGCAATATCTGGGATTCAGTTAGCCAAAACAAAACCGGATATTTCCGGTTTCATCCAGTCATATCCGGACAAAGTGGTGTGGAATTCATATGCAATGGATCGAGAAAATCACAGTAAAAATCGTTTTGGAGAAAAGCAAAGTCTTTTTGTTAGGGAAGTGCATAAAATGTCATGTATACAAACAGAAATATCATGTTTGTTTCCCGCATTTCCTCTAGATTTTAAAAAAATACGAATGTGTAGGGCTGGTGTCTCCATGTGGAACCAATTAGAGTTTCCCAGTACAAAATTAAATGTTCCCTGATAAAAAACATTCAAAACAATAAAGTCCTTCGATAATATCCCGAAAACACAAACACAGGGGCTGTGGCAATATCTGGGATTCAGTTAGCCAAAACACAAGCGGATATTTCCCCTGTCATCCAGTCATATCCAGACAAAGTGTTGTGGAATTTGTATGCAAGGGACTGAGAAAATCACAGTAAAAATGGTTTTGGAGAAAAGCAAAGTCTTTTCGTTGGGCAAGTGCATAAAATGTCATGTATAGAAACAGAAATATCATGTTTGTTTGCCGCAGTTCTTGTAGATTTCTCGCTAGAAAATACGCATGTGTAGAGCTGGTTCCCTGATAAAATAAAACTTTCCAAACAATAAAGTGCATCGATAATATCCAGAAAACACAAACTCAGGGGCTGCGGCAATATCTGGGATTGAGTTAGCCAAAACTCAACCGGATATTTCCGGTTTCATCCAGTCATATCTGGACTAAGTGGTGTAATTCGTATGCAATGGACCGAGAAAATCACAGTAAAAATTGTTTTGGAGAAAAGCAAAGTCTTTTCGTTAGGCAAGTGCATAAATGTGATGTATACAATCAAATTCATATGTTTGTTTGCCGCAGTTCCTCTAGCTTTCTCACTAGAAAATAGGAATATGTAGAGCTGGTTTCTACATGTGGAACCACTGAGTGTTTCCTAGTACAAAATTAAATGTTCCCTGATAAAAAAAATTTCAATACTGTAAAGTCCTTCGATGATATCTAGAAAACACGAACAGAGAGGCTGTCGCGATATCTGGAATTGAGTTAGCCAAAACAAAACCGGATATTTCCGGTTTCATCCCGTCATATCCAGCAAAGTTGTGTGGTATTCGTATGAAATGGACCGAGAAGATCACAGTAAAAATGGTTTTGGAGAGAAACAAAGACTTTTCGTTAGGCAAGTGTATAAAATGTCATGTATACAAACAAATTCATATGTTTGTTTGCCGCAGTTCCTCTAGTTTCTCCCTAGAAAATACGTATGTGTAGAGCTGGTTTCTCCATGTGGAACCAGTGAGTGTTTCCCAGTACAAAATTAAATGTTCCCTGATAAAAAAAAAAATTCAATACCATAAAGTCCTTTGATAATATACAGAAAACACAAAGACAGGATCTGTGTCAATATCTGGGATTAAGTTAGCCAAAACAAAAACGGATATTTCCGGTTTCATCCAGTCATATCCAGACAAAGTTGTGTGGTATTCTTTGCAATGGACTGAGAAAATCACAGAAAAAATGGTTTTGGAGAAAAGCAAAGTCTTTTCATTAGGCAAGTGCATAAATATGATGTATAAAATCAAATACATATGTTTGTTTGCCGCAGTTCCTCTAGCTTTCTCGCTAGAAAATACGAATATGTAGAGCTGGTTTCTCCATGTGGAACCAGTGAGTGTTTCCCAGTACAAAACTAAATGTTACCAGATAAAGAAAAACTTTGAAAACAATAAAGTGCATCGATATATCCAGAAAACACAAACTCAGGGGCTGCGGCAATATCTGGGATTGAGTTAGCCAAAAGAAAACCGGATATTTCCGGTTTCATCCAGTCATATCCGGACAAAGTGGTGTGGAATTCGTATGCAATGGATCCAGAAAATCACAGTAAAAATGGTTTTGGAGAAAAGCAAAGTCTTTTTGTTAGGCAAATATATAAAATGTCATGTATACAAACAGAAATATCATGTTTGTTTGCCACAGTTTCTCTAGCTTTCTCCTAGAAAATATGAATGTGTAGGGCTGGTGTTTCTATGTGCAACCAAGTAGAGTTTCCGAGTACAAAAGTAAATGTTCCCTGATAAAAAACATTCAAAACAATAAAGTCCTTCGATAATATCCAGAAAACACAAACACAGAGGCTGTCGCAATATCTGGGATTCAGTTAGCTAAAACAAAACCGGATATTTCCGGTTTCATCCAGTCATATCCGGACAAAGTGGTGTGGAATTCTTATGCAATGGACCGAGAAAATCACAGTAAAAATGGTTTTGGAGAAAAGCAAAGTCTTTTTGTTGGGCAAGTGCATAAAATGTCATGTATACAAACTGAAATATCATGTTTGTTTGCCGCAGTTCCTCTAGGTTTCTCCCTAGAGAATACGAATGTGTAGAGCTAGTGTCGGCATGTGAAGCCAAATAGAATTTCCCAGTACAAAATAAAATGTTCCCTGGTAAAAAACATTCAAAAGAATAAAGTCGTTCGATCATATCCAGAAAACACAAAGACAGGATCTGTGGCAATATCTGGGATTGAGTTAGCCAAAAAAAACTGGATATTTCCGGTTTTATCCAGTCATATCTGGACAAAGTGGTGTATAATTCGTATGCAATGGACTGAGAAAATTACAGTAAAAATGGTTTTGGAGTCTAGCAAGTTCTTTTCGTTAGGCAAGTGTATAAAATTCCATCTATACAAACAGAAATATCATGTTTGTTTGCCACAGATCCTCTAGCTTTCTCCTAGAAAATACAAATGTGTAGAGCTGTTGTCTCCATGTGGAACCAATTAGAGTTTCCCAATACAAAATTAAATGTTCCCTGATAAAAAAAATTTCAAAACAATAAAGTATATCAACAATATCCAGAAAACACAAACACAGGGGCTGTGGCAATATCTGGGATTGAGTTAGCCAAAACACAACCGGATATTTCCGGTTTCATCCAGTCATATCGGGACAAAGTGGTGTGGAATTCATATGCAATGGACCGAGAAAATCACAGTAAAAATGGTTTTGGAGACAAGCAAAGTCTTTTCATTAGGCAAGTGCATAAAATGCCATGTATACAAACAAATTCATATGTTTGTTTGCCCCAGTTCCTCTAGCTTTCTCGCTAGAAAATACGAATGTTTAGACCTGGTTTCTCCATTGGAACAACTGAGTGTTTCCCACTACAAAATTAAATGTTCCCTGATAATAAAATACTTTCAAAATATTGAAGTCCATTGATAATATCCAGAAAACACAAACACAGTTGCTGTGGCAATATCTGCGATTGAGTTAGCCAAAATAATAACGGATATTTCCGTTTTCATCCAGTTATATCCGGACAAAGTGATGTGGCATTTGTATGCAATGGACCGAGAATATCACAGTAAAAATGGTTTTGGAGAAAAGTAAAGTCTTTTCGTTAGGCAAGTACATAAAATATCATGTATACAAAAAGAAAAATCATGTTTGTTTGCCACATTTTCTCTAGCTTTCTTCTAGAAAATACGAATGTGTAGAGCTGGTATCTCCATGTGTAAGCAATTAGAGTTTCCCAGTACAAAATTAAATGTTCCCTGACAAAAAAAAACTTTCAAAACAATAAAGTGCATCGATAATATCCAGAAAACACAAACTGAGGGGCTGGGGCAATATCTGGTATTGAGTTAGCCAAAAATCAACCGGATATTTCTGGTTTCATCCAGTCATATCCGGACAAAGTGGTGTGGAATTCGAATGCAATGGACCGAGAAAATCACAGTAAAAATGGTTTCGTAGAAAAGCAAAGTCTTTTCATTAGGAAAGTGCATAAAATGCCATCTATAGAAAGAGAAATATCATGTTTCTATGCCACAGTTTCTTTAGATTTCTCCCTAGAAATTTAGAATTTGTGAGCTGGTGTCTCCACGTGGAACCAATTAGAGTTTCCCAGTACAAAATTAAATGTTCCCTGATAAAAAAAAAGCTTTCAAAAAAATAAAGTCCTTCGATAATATCCAGAAAACACAAAGACAGGATCTGTGGCAATATCTGGGATTCAGTTAGCCAAAACAAAACCGGATATTTCCGGTTTCATCCAGTCATATCCGGACAAAGTGGTGTGGAATTCATATGCAATGGATCGAGAAAATCACAGTAAAAATCGTTTTGGAGAAAAGCAAAGTCTTTTTGTTAGGGAAGTGCATAAAATGTCATGTATACAAACAGAAATATCATGTTTGTTTCCCGCATTTCCTCTAGATTTTAAAAAAAATACGAATGTGTAGGGCTGGTGTCTCCATGTGGAACCAATTAGAGTTTCCCAGTACAAAATTAAATGTTCCCTGATAAAAAACATTCAAAACAATAAAGTCCTTCGATAATATCCCGAAAACACAAACACAGGGGCTGTGGCAATATCTGGGATTCAGTTAGCCAAAACACAAGCGGATATTTCCCCTGTCATCCAGTCATATCCAGACAAAGTGTTGTGGAATTTGTATGCAAGGGACTGAGAAAATCACAGTAAAAATGGTTTTGGAGAAAAGCAAAGTCTTTTCGTTGGGCAAGTGCATAAAATGTCATGTATAGAAACAGAAATATCATGTTTGTTTGCCGCAGTTCTTGTAGATTTCTCGCTAGAAAATACGCATGTGTAGAGCTGGTTCCCTGATAAAATAAAACTTTCCAAACAATAAAGTGCATCGATAATATCCAGAAAACACAAACTCAGGGGCTGCGGCAATATCTGGGATTGAGTTAGCCAAAACTCAACCGGATATTTCCGGTTTCATCCAGTCATATCTGGACTAAGTGGTGTAATTCGTATGCAATGGACCGAGAAAATCACAGTAAAAATTGTTTTGGAGAAAAGCAAAGTCTTTTCGTTAGGCAAGTGCATAAATGTGATGTATACAATCAAATTCATATGTTTGTTTGCCGCAGTTCCTCTAGCTTTCTCACTAGAAAATAGGAATATGTAGAGCTGGTTTCTACATGTGGAACCACTGAGTGTTTCCTAGTACAAAATTAAATGTTCCCTGATAAAAAAAAATTTCAATACTGTAAAGACCTTCGATGATATCTAGAAAACACGAACAGAGAGGCTGTCGCGATATCTGGAATTGAGTTAGCCAAAACAAAACCGGATATTTCCGGTTTCATCCAGTCATATCCAGCAAAGTTGTGTGGTATTCGTATGCAATGGACCGAGAAGATCACAGTAAAAATGGTTTTGGAGAGAAACAAAGACTTTTCGTTAGGCAAGTGTATAAAATGTCATGTATACAAACAAATTCATATGTTTGTTTGCCGCAGTTCCTCTAGTTTCTCCCTAGAAAATACGTATGTGTAGAGCTGGTTTCTCCATGTGGAACCAGTGAGTGTTTCCCAGTACAAAATTAAATGTTCCCTGATAAAAAAAAATTCAATACCATAAAGTCCTTTGATAATATACAGAAAACACAAAGACAGGATCTGTGTCAATATCTGGGATTAAGTTAGCCAAAACAAAAACGGATATTTTCGGTTTCATCCAGTCATATCCAGACAAAGTTGTGTGGTATTCTTTGCAATGGACTGAGAAAATCACAGAAAAAATGGTTTTGGAGAAAAGCAAAGTCTTTTCATTAGGCAAGTGCATAAATATGATGTATAAAATCAAATACATATGTTTGTTTGCCGCAGTTCCTCTAGCTTTCTCGCTAGAAAATACGAATATGTAGAGCTGGTTTCTCCATGTGGAACCAGTGAGTGTTTCCCAGTACAAAACTAAATGTTACCAGATAAAGAAAAACTTTGAAAACAATAAAGTGCATCGATATATCCAGAAAACACAAACTCAGGGGCTGCGGCAATATCTGGGATTGAGTTAGCCAAAAGAAAACCGGATATTTCCGGTTTCATCCAGTCATATCCGGACAAAGTGGTGTGGAATTCGTATGCAATGGATCCAGAAAATCACAGTAAAAATGGTTTTGGAGAAAAGCAAAGTCTTTTTGTTAGGCAAATATATAAAATGTCATGTATACCAACAGAAATATCATGTTTGTTTGCCACAGTTTCTCTAGCTTTCTCCTAGAAAATACGAATGTGTAGGGCTGGTGTTTCTATGTGCAACCAAGTAGAGTTTCCGAGTACAAAAGTAAATGTTCCCTGATAAAAAAGATTCAAAACAATAAAGTCCTTCGATAATATCCAGAAAACACAAACACAGAGGCTGTCGCAATATCTGGGATTCAGTTAGCTAAAACAAAACCGGATATTTCCGGTTTCATCCAGTCATATCCGGACAAAGTGGTGTGGAATTCTTATGCAATGGACCGAGAAAATCACAGTAAAAATGGTTTTTGAGAAAAGCAAAGTCTTTTTGTTGGGCAAGTGCATAAAATGTCATGTATACAAACTGAAATATCATGTTTGTTTGCCGCAGTTCCTCTAGGTTTCTCCCTGGAGAATACGAATGTGTAGAGCTAGTGTCGGCATGTGAAGCCAAATAGAATTTCCCAGTACAAAATAAAATGTTCCCTGGTAAAAAACATTCAAAAGAATAAAGTCCTTCGATCATATCCAGAAAACACAAAGACAGGATCTGTGGCAATATCTGGGATTGAGTTAGCCAAAAAAACTGGATATTTCCGGTTTTATCCAGTCATATCTGGACAAAGTGGTGTATAATTCGTATGCAATGGACTGAGAAAATTACAGTAAAAATGGTTTTGGAGTCTAGCAAGTTCTTTTCGTTAGGCAAGTGTATAAAATTCCATCTATACAAACAGAAATATCATGTTTGTTTGCCACAGATCCTCTAGCTTTCTCCTAGAAAATACAAATGTGTAGAGCTGTTGTCTCCATGTGGAACCAATTAGAGTTTCCCAATACAAAATTAAATGTTCCCTGATAAAAAAAAATTTCAAAACAATAAAGTATATCGACAATATCCAGAAAACACAAACACAGGGGCTGTGGCAATATCTGGGATTGAGTTAGCCAAAACACAACCGGATATTTCCGGTTTCATCCAGTCATATCGGGACAAAGTGGTGTGGAATTCATATGCAATGGACCGAGAAAATCACAGTAAAAATGGTTTTGGAGACAAGCAAAGTCTTTTCATTAGGCAAGTGCATAAAATGCCATGTATACAAACAAATTCATATGTTTGTTTGCCCCAGTTCCTCTAGCTTTTTCGCTAGAAAATATGAATGTTTAGACCTGGTTTCTCCATTGGAACAACTGAGTGTTTCCCACTACAAAATTAAATGTTCCCTGATAATAAAATACTTTCAAAATATTGAAGTCCATTGATAATATCCAGAAAACACAAACACAGTTGCTGTGGCAATATCTGCGATTGAGTTAGCCAAAATAATAACGGATATTTCCGTTTTCATCCAGTTATATCCGTACAAAGTGATGTGGCATTTGTATGCAATGGACCGAGAATATCACAGTAAAAATGGTTTTGGAGAAAAGTAAAGTCTTTTCGTTAGGCAAGTACATAAAATATCATGTATACAAAAAGAAAAATCATGTTTGTTTGCCACATTTTCTCTAGCTTTCTTCTAGAAAATACGAATGTGTAGAGCTGGTATCTCCATGTGTAAGCAATTAGAGTTTCCCAGTACAAAATTAAATGTTCCCTGATAAAAAAAAACTTTCAAAACAATAAAGTGCATCAATAATATCCAGAAAACAAAAACTGAGGGGCTGGGGCAATATCTGGTATTGAGTTAGCCAAAAATCAACCGGATATTTCCGGTTTCATCCAGTCATATCGGGACAAATTGGTGTGGAATTCGTATGCAATGGACAGAGAAAATCACAGTAAAAATGGTTTTGGAGAAAAGCAAAGTCTTTTCGTTAGGCAAGTGCATAAAATGCCATCTATACAAACGTACATATCATGTTTGTTTGCTGCAGTTCCTCTAGCTTTCTCCTAGAAAATACGAATGTGTAGAGCTGGAATCTCCATGTGGAAGCATTGAGTGTTTCCCAGTACAAAATTAAATGTTCCCTGATAAAAAAACTTTCAAAACAATAAAGTCCTTCGATAATATCCAGAAAACACAAACTCAGGGGCTGTGGCAATATCTGGGATTCAGTTAGCCAAAACAAAACCAGATATTTCCCCTTTCATCCAGTCATATCCGGACAAAGTGCTGTGGAATTCATATGCAAAGGACAGACAAAATCACAGTAAAAATGGTTTTGGAGAAAAGCAAAGTCTTTTCGTTAGGCAAGTTCATAAAATGTCATGTATACAAACAGAAATATCATGTTTGTTTGCCGCAGTTCCTGTAGCTTTCTCCCTAGAAAATAAGAATGTGTAGGGCTGGTGTCTCTATGTGGAACCAATTAGAGTTTCCCAGTACAAAATTAAATGTTCCCTGATAAAAAACTTATAAAATAATAAAGTCCTTCGATAATATCCAGAAAACACAAACTCAGGGGCTGGGGCAATATCTGCGATTCAGTTAGTCAAAACACAAGCGGATATTTACCCTTTCATCCAGTCATATCCGGAGAAAGTGGTGTGGAATTCGTATGCAATGGACCGAGAAAATCACAGTAAAAATGGTTTTGGAGAAAAGGAAAGTCTTTTCTTTAGGCAAGTGCATAAAATGTCATGTATACAAAGAGAAATATCATGTTTGTTTGCCACAGTTCCTCTAGCTTTCTCACTAGAAAATACGCATGTGTAGAGCTGGTGTCTCCATGTGGAATCAGTGAGTGTTTCACAGTACAAAATTAAATCTTCCCTGATAAAAAAAAGTTTCCAAACAATAAAGTGCATCGATAATATCCAGAAACACAAACTCAGGGGCTGCGGCAATATCTGGGATTGAGTTAGCCAAAACAAAACCGGATATTTCCGCTATTATCCAGTTATATCTGGACAAAGTGGTGTGGAATTCGTATGCAATGTACTGAGAAAATACAGTAAAAATGGTTTTGGAGAAAATCAAAGTGTTTTCGTTGGGCAAGTGCATAAAATGTCATGTATACAAACATAAATATCATGTTTGTTTGCCGCAGTTCCTCTAGCTTTCTCCTAGAAAATACGAATGTGTAGAGCTGGTGTCTCCATGTGGAACCAATTAGAGTTTCCCAGTACAAAATTAAATGTTCCCTGATAAAAAAAAACATTCAAAACAATAAAGTCCTTTGATAATATCCAGAAAACACAAACACAGGTGTTTTGGCAATATCTGTGATTGAGTTAGCCAAAAGAAAACCGGGTATGTCCGATTTCATCCAGTCATATCCGGACAAAGTTGTGTGGTATTCGTATGCAATGGACCGAGAAAATCACAGTAAAAATGGTTTTGGAGAAAAACAAAGATTTTCGTTGGGCAAGCGTATAAAATGTCATGTATACAAACAAATTCATATGTTTGATTGCCGCAGTTCCTCTAGCTTTCTCGCTTGAAAATACGAATGTGCAGAGCTGGTTTCTCCATGTGGAACCAGTGAGTGTTTCCGGAGTACAAAATTAAATGTTCCCAGATTAAAAGAAAAAAAAAACTTTCAAAAGAATAAAGTGTATCGATAATATCCAGAAAACACAAACTCAGTGGCTGCGCCAATATCTGGGATTGAGTTAGCCAAAATAAACCCGGATATTTCCGTTTTCATCCAGTCATATCCGGACAAATGGAGTGGAATTCGTATGCAATGGACCGAGAAAATCACAGTAAAAATGGTTTTGGAGAAAAGCAAAGTCTTTTCCTTAGGCAAGTGCATAAAATGCCATATATATAAACAGGAATATCATGGTTGTTTGCCGCAGTTCCTCTAGATATCTCCTAGAAAATACGAAGGTGTAGAGCTGGTGTCTCTATGTGGAACCACTGAGTATTTCTCAGTACAAAAATAAATGTTCCCTGATTAAAAAAAAAACTTTGAAAACAATAAAGTCCATTGATAATATCCAGAAAACACAAACACAGGGGCTGTGGCAATATCTGGCATTGAGTTAGCCAAAAGAAAACCGGATATTTCCGGTTTCATGCAGTCATCTCTGGGAAAGTGGTGTGAAATTCGTATGCAATGAACTGAGAAAATTACAGTGAAAGTGGTTTTAAAGAAAGCAAAATCTTTCATTAGGTAAGTGCATAAAATTCCATCTATATAAACAGAAATATCATGTTTCTTTGCCGCAGTCCTCTAGATTTCTCCCTAGAAAATACGAATGTGTAGAGCTGGTTTCTCCATGTCGTTCTAGGGAGTGTTTCCCAGTATAAAATTAAATGTTCCCTGATTAAAAAAAACTTTCAAAACAATAAAGTCCTTCGATAATATCCAGAAAACACAAACACAGGGGTTGTGGCAATATCTGTGATTGAGTTAGCCAAAACAAAGCTGGGTATGTCCGATTTCATCTAGTCATATCCGGACAAAGTTGTGTGGTATTCGTATGCAATGGACCGAGAAAATCACAGTAAAAATGGTTTGGAGAAAAACAAAGATTTTCGTTGGGCAAGCGTATAAAATTTCATGTATACAAACAAATTCATATGTTTGTTTGCCGCAGTTCCTCTAGCTTTCTCACTGGAAAATAAGAATGTGTAGAGCTGGTTTCTCCATGTGGAACCACTGAGTGATTCCCAGTACGAATTTAAATGTTCCCTGATTACAAAAAAAAACATTCAAAACAATAATGTCCTTCAATAATATCCAGAAAACACAAACACAGTGGCTGTGGCAATATCTGGCATTGAGTTAGCCAAAAGAAAACCGGATATTTCCGGTTTCATGCAGTCATCCCTGGGAAAGTGGTGTGCAATTCGTATGCAATGGACTGAGAAAATTACAGTGAAAGTTGTTTTGGAGAAAAGCAAACTCTTTCTTTAGGCAAGTGCATAAAATTCCATCTATGTAAATGAAATATCATGTTTCTTTGCCGCAGTTGCTCTAGATTTCTCCCTAGAAAATACGAATGTGTAGAGCTGGTTTCTCCATGTCGTTCTAGGCAGTGTTTCCCAGTACAAAATTAAATATTCCCTGATAAAAAAAACTTTGAAAACGATAATGTGCATTGATAATATCCAGAAAACACAAACACAGGGGCTGTGGCAATTCTGGGATTGAGTTAGCCAAAACAAAACTGGAGATTTCCAGTTTCATCCAGTCATATCCGGAAAAAGTCGTGTGGAATTCGTATGCAATGGACAGAGAAAATCACAGTAAAAATTGTTTTGGAGAAAAGCAAACTTTTTTCGTTAGGCAAGTGCATAAAATGCCATCTATATAAACAGAAATATCATGTTTGTTTGCCGCAGTTCCTCTAGTTTTCTCCTAGAAAATACAAATGTGTAGAGCTGGTGTCTCTTTCTGGAACCAATTAGAGTTTCCTAGTATAAAATTAAATGTTCCATGATAAAAAAAATTTCAAAACAATAAAGTCCTTCGATAGTAACCAGAAAATACAAACACAGAGGCTGTGGCAATATCTGGGATTGAGTCAGCCAAAACAAAACCGGATATTTCCGGTTTCATCCAGTCATATACGGAAAAGTGGTGTGGAATTCGTATGCAATGGACCGAGAAAATTACAGTGAAAGTGGTTTTGGAGAAAAGCAAAGTCTTTTTCGTTAGGCAAGTGCATAAAATGTCATGTATACAAACAGAAATATCATGTTTTGTTTGCCGCAGTTCCTCTAGATGTCTGCCTAGAAAATACGAACATGTGCAGCTGGGGTCTCCATGTGGAACCAATTAGATTTTCCCAGTACAAAATTAAAAGTTCCCTGATAAAAAAACAACTTTCAAAACAATAAAGTCCTTCGATAATATCCAGAGAACACAAACATAGGTGCTGTGGCAATATCAGGGATTCAGTTAGCCAATACAAAACCGGATATTTCCCCTGTCATCCAGTCATATCCAGACAAAGTGTTGTGGAATTTGTATGCAAGGGACTGAGAAAATCACAGTAAAAATGGTTTTGGAGAAAAGCAAAGTCTTTTCATTAGGCAAGTGCATAAAATGTCATGTATACAAACTGTAATATCATGTTTGTTTGCCGCAGTTCCTCTAGCTTTCTCACTAGAAAATACGAATGTGTACAATTGGAGTCTCCATGTTTAACCACTGAGTGTTTCCCAGTACAAAATTAAATGTTCCCTGATTAAAAAAAAAAAAACTTTCAAAACAATACAGTCCTTCGATATTATCCAGAAAACACAAACACAGGGGCTGTGGCAATATCTGGGAATGAGTTTTCCAAAAAAAACCGTTTATTTCTGGTTTCATCCAGTCATATCTGGACAAAGTGGTGTGGAATTCGTATGGAATGGACCGAGCAGATCACTGTAAAAATGGTTTTGGAGAAAAGCAAAGTCTTTTTGTTAGTCAAGTGCATATAATGCCATCTATAGAAACAGAAATATCATTATTGTTTGCCGCAGTTCCTTTAGCTTTCTCCCTAGAAATACGAATGTGTAGAGCTTGTGTCCATCTGGAACCAATTGGAGTTTCCCAGTACAAAATCAAATCTTCCAATCCGGGGGGCGGAGCCAAGATGGCGGATAGTGAGGATGTGCGCCTTAGTTTGGGAAAATAAAGTTTCATAAAAGTGGAATTACTGTAGCTTCAGGAAAAGACTCAAGAAAAAAACTGCAGAGGAAACGCTTCAGGATCTTGTGGATGTGACGCAGAGAGCCCACCGCTTGGAAAACCAACCGAGACGAGCCGAGCGGCGGGAGAGGAACCAGAGCCACAGAATCTTGCCAGTGCGGGAACTGAGGAGGATAAGACAAAGACCTCAGAAGCCCGAGACATTAGGGGGAGGGGGAACAGAGGCCTCTCCCTTCACTCACCAAGCAAAACAAAGAGCACCGCGATTTTACATATGTAAAGCACAGCCAAACTCAGTGTCTTTAACGAAACTGGAGAACACATTGAGGGCTGCATAAACTCTGTGTATGGTCCCAGGGGTAGATCAAACAAATACTCACAGAGGCCAGATTTCAACTACCCTCAACTCCACTCCCAACTGAGTCAAAAAAAAAAAAGAGAAAGCGAGCCAGCAAGGAGCAAGGGATTGAGCAATCTGGGATGCTCTCTGCACAGCATAGCTCTCTGGACACACCCATCACAGCCCCTAAGGCTCCAACAAAGCAGACAGCTCACTTAGAGGCATAGTATAACGAGAAAAAAAACACCACAGCAAAAAAAAAAAAACACCATAAATTATCTCCAACATGCCAAACAACAAACATAGAAGCCGAGGTAACAAGAGCAAGGAAGGCACTATGATGCCCCCAAATGAACAAGACACCCCAATCCAGGATTATGAAGATGAAGAGATAGAGGAAATGCAAGAAGCAGATCTCAAAAAATTGATAAGAACATTAAGAAGTTCTCAAAAACAAATTCTTGAACTACAGAAATCCTTAATGGACAAGATAGAAAATCTCTCACGTGAAAATGAAATATTAAGGAGGAATCAAAATGAAATGAAATAACTAGTAGAACAGGAAACTGAGATAGTGACAAAAAACCACAAAGAAATGAAGAACTCAATAGATCAAATGGCAAACACATTAGAGAGCCTTAAAAACAGAATGGGTGAAGCAGAAGAGAGAATACTGGAATTAGAAGACAGAGAACAGGAAAGGAAACAGTCAAATCAAAGAAAAGAAGAAGAAATCAGAAATCTAAAAAATACTGTCAGGAATCTACAGGATACTATTAAAAATCCCAACATTCGGGTTCTAGGAGTTCCTGAAGGCATGGAAAGGGAGAAAGGATTAGAAGGCATTTTTAGTGAGATACTAGCAGAAAATTTCCCAGGTTTGCAGAAGAACAGAGACATCCTAGTACAGGAAGCTCATAGAATCCCTAATAAACATTATCAAAAGAGATCCTCACCACGACACGTCATAATCAAACTCACCACAGTGAAACACAAAGAAAAGATCCTAAAATGTGCAAGAGAGAAACGCCAGATTACTCTCAGAGGATCTCCAATTAGACTTACAGCTGACTTCTCATCAGAAACCCTACAAGCCAGGAGAGAATGGCGAGATATAGCCCAGGTACTAAGAGAGAAAAACTGCCAGCCCAGAATGTCATATCCTGCCAAGCTCTCATTTGTGAATGAAGGTGAAATTAAGACCTTTCACAGCAAACAGAAATTGAAAGAATTTGTTGCCACTCGTCCAGCCCTGCAAAAGATGCTTAAAGATGTGTTACATACAGAAACACAGAAACACGGTCACCAATATGAAAGAAGGTAAAGGAAGGAAACCTCACAGCAAAAGATCACAGGAATCTCAAACCAGATATTAGAAAATATCTTTGGCAAATGGCAGGGCAAAGTCACTCCTTCTCAATAGTCACATTGAATGTTAATGGCTTGAACTGTCCAGTTAAAAGACACTGATTGGCTGAGTGGGTTAAGGAACAAAACCCATCTTTTTGCTGCTTACAAGAAACTTATCTTTCCAACAATGATCCATACAGACTGAAAGTGAAAGGCTGGAAAAAGATATACCATGCCAACAGAAATGAAAAAAGAGAGGGAGGGGCAAGATGGCGGAATAGGAAGGGAGCACATTGATATTCTTCGGCAAGACACAGGTGAATAAAAGTGGAGATACTGCATGGTCAAGGAAGAGTAGGGGAAGAAACAGCAGAGGAAACTCTTCCGGAACTAGTGATTCACAGTGTACCTGCGTGGAGAGCGTGGGAGCCCAAGTTCGAGACACCAGCGGCAGACTCAACGCACCAGCGCTGGAACGCGAGGTGAGCCAAACCGCAATAGCCCGAGACACCAGCGGGCAAGCGGAAAGAGGAGACTAGTGGGAACGAGGCTTGACACTCCGTGGGGAAAAGTTCACCAGGCCTACTAGAAGAGAGAGAGGAAAAAAAAAAGTGACTGAAACAGACACGAGTTTCTCTCTCACCGCTCACCCCTCAAGGGCGAGCAAGACAAAGAGCAGGCGCCATTTTGGACATACGTCATAAGCAGGGCGACCTCAGGTCTGCACCGGCCCTGAGCCTAGCAGAAAAACCTGACTCTGGGGGGGTGAAATAACAGGAGATTAGGATCTAACTTGGCAACCCAGTGGGAGACTGCAGAAGAATTGGAGCCCACACCGAGGGCAGCAGAGATTCCCTGTGTGGTCCTTGGGAAAGAGCTTCCGATCTCTGGCTCCTGTGGGTATATCATTTGCCTGCTAACTACCTCCAATTACATTCAGCTGTGCGGAATTACTTCCCTTTTGAATAAAAAAAAAGAAAGAAAGAAAGAGAGATTTACCACGCCTAACCTGGGAGTGTCATCTTGACACACCCTCAACCCTGAGCAACCAAACACAGCTCTCAGTCCACACCCATCTCAAGCCTCTAAGGCTCCACCGAAAGCAGACAGTCCACTTAATCTAGAGTCATAGTATAACAAGAAAAAAAAACACCACAGTGAAGAAACCAAATATCTCCAACATGCCATACAACAAATGCAAAAACCGAGGTAACAAGAACAAGGAAGACACTATGATGCCCCCAAATGAAAAAGACACCCCAATTCAAGATTATGAAGATGATGAGATAGAAGAAATGCAAGAAGCGGACCTCAAAAAATTGATAAGAACATTAAGAAGTTCTCAAAAACAAATTCTTGAACTACAGAAATCCCTAATGGACAAGATAGAAAATCTCTCTCGTGAAAATGAAATATTAAGGAGGAATCAAAATGAAATGAAACAACTAGTGGAACAAGAAACGGTGATAGTGACGAGAAATCATAATGAAATGAAGAATTCAATAGATCAAATGACAAACACATTAGAGAGCCTTAGAAACAGAATGGGCGAAGCAGAAGAGAGAATATCAGACTTAGAAGACAGAGAACAGGAAAGGAAACAGGCAAATCAAAGAAAAGAAGAAGAAATTAGAAATCTAAAAAATATTGTCGGGAATCTACAGGGTACTATTAAAAAATCTAACATTCGGGTTCTAGGAGTTCCTGAAGGCATGGAGAGGGAGAAAGGATTAGAAGGCCTTTTTAGTGAGATACTAGCAGAAAATTTCCCAGGTTTGGAGAAGGACAGAGACATCCTAGTACAGGAAGCTCATAGAACCCCTAATAAACATGACCAAAAGAGATCCTCACCACGACACGTTGTAATCAAACTCACCACAGTGAAACATAAAGAAAAGATTCCAAAAGGTGCAAGAGAGAAACGTCAGATTACTCTCAGAGGATCTCCAATTAGACTCACAGCAGACTTCTCAGCCGAAACCCTACAAGCTAGAAGGGAATGGCGAGACATAGCCCAGGTACTAAGAGAGAAAAACTGCCAGCCCAGAATATTATATCCTGCAAAGCTCTCATTTGTGAATGAAGGTGAAACAAAGACTTTTCATAGCAAACAGAAACTGAAAGAATTTGTTGCCACTCAGCCTGCCCTGCAAAAGATGCTTAAAGATGTGTTACACACAGAAACACAGAAACACGGTCACCAATATGAAAGAAGGTAAAGGAAGGAAACCTCACAGCAAAAGATCACAGGAAGCTCAATTTCTCTTTGACATAGAATTAAACTCTGATGCTCTGTGAAAGCAATGTGTTAAAGTAATCTATTATGTTCTCTTGATGTCTGTTAAATTCTAATTGTTCAAAAACAGCTGAACTTTTATTAAGAGCTATGGGTTATTTAAATATGTGCTTATTTTCAAAGATTTGAATAATCACCTTGTAACAATGATCAAATTTGGTCTATGTTATGTCATGATTTTAAGGAATCTTATTTCAACCAGATATTTTGGATTTTGATATTGGTCTATTATGCTATAACATAGCATATGTGCGTACGTACATATTGTATGTCCACATGGGGAAATTTTATTAAGAGTTTTATTTTAAATGGCTTATAGATAAGATTGTCCATAAATTTAAGCTGCTAAAATCAATCAAAGATACATTTTAATTTGTGGGACCTGAATCTGTGTATCATATGTTTTAAACTTGTTGGTAGAAAGAAACTAAAAACATTTTAGATGGTTGTGCTTAAGTTTACTGGTTAAACAAACTACACCATCTTAGATATTTAAGAGGTGTTTTCAAATACATGATTCTTAAAATTTATAGAAGGCATTGGACCTTCTGGTAAATGTTTTCTTAAGTTGTTATCTAATGGTTGAAACGGTTTGCTAAGTATTCATGTAATATTGCTATTTTCAGCAAGCGATCTAGGACTTGCTCCCTCATTTCTCTATTCTAAGCCCAACTTGTTCTTTCATTTCTCTATTCTCTTCAAGGTAGGGAACTAATTCTATTATGAAGGAATCTGTAGGACGCACAATTTAATCTTTAGACCTTATAAGAGATGGCTAACATTTTTCTGTAATAGCATAGCCAAAATAAGAACTTAACTAATGATCTCATAGCTAGATTCACATCGCCATCAGCGAAGTATACAGTAAGTAGAAAAAAAAACCTCCCTTTCAGACCAAAGGGAAAGAAAGTTTTAAAGTGAGAATATAATTTTCCTCATGGGCATTGTCTACCTTAGAAAAACTACTACAGAACATGCCTGTGACTATAGACCTGTAGTTCAGGCCACCGAAGATTAGAGATCGGATTTGGGCACTCCCTTGACTTGCATCCTCTGGTCTGCTTTAACAAAATCCAGGAGGAAAAGAAAGCTAGGCATCAGAAGCAATGGGTGGCAGGCCTATTCATGGCTGATCTGTACGGTGATCTGCCCTCAAGGAGACCCAACAGGCCAGTCCACTGTAGTGGCTTTCAAAGTGGTAAGCCGGGGCTTCAGCAGAAGTCAGCTTGTGAAGAGCCCTGGCAGCTCTGCCAAGAGTTGGATCACTGGAAATGGACCTGCCCTGGAGTCGAAGGATGCCCAGGTCAGAGCCACAGATCTTATTGGCTCCAAGCTGAAAAGCCCTTCACTCAGCCCAACTTCCAAAGTGAACACTGCAGCTGAGGGGATGGTCAAGTAGGGTCAGCAACATTGCAGGCAGAACTGTAAATTTCTTGTTAGAAATTTACCTGCCAGCTCTCCTGGCCAGCTCTCCTCCCAGGCCAGCCAAATAATGAAAGTCAACAGAGTGCCTTCCTCTAGGGGGTTCACACCTCCCTTAGGATATACCCCATGTGAAGAGATAGATAGGTCTGGGCCTCTTAACTTACAAGGCCTAAAGCCCAACAGATTATTATCAAGCCCCTTCTATCAGGTTCTGTTTGCCTCTCAATCAGAAAACGTAATTATAGCTTAGACAGCACCTTTCTTAGCTCCTCTAATAATGACTCTGTCCTTTGTTCTAGGCCCTGTCTAGTGCACTTGGGCCTCATTTCTTTGTAATCATAACCTCTACTCTACCACCAATGGCTCTACTCCCAACCTGTGTGTACTGATGGTCCTCTTCCCCACTTAATGCTGTATAATTGTTCAGACCTGGTTAAGGCCACTCAGGATCATTGGTTACTATCCTCACCCTGTCTTTTATGACCTTGTCTAAATATGAGCAGAGTCGGCAAACTTGGAAGGCTTCCATAGCCTTGGCAACTCATGACGACAGCCTAGGGTGGTTACTGGTGCCATAAACTAGAGTGTCAATTTGTTGGGTCAACAACAGGAGCCACTGTGCGCTTGCTCCTCATGTGGGATTTCTGTCCTTAATGTGCTGTACATTTTGATTTAATGCTATAAGTAGTACTCAAACAGTATGTTTCACTTTGTGTTTCTATGTGGGTGCAAACTGTTGAAATCTTTATACTAAATTGATCTTCTGTATATAAAGAGAATTGAAAATGAATCTTGATGCAAATGGAAGGGGAGAGGGAGCGGGAGAGGGGAGGGTTGCGGGTGGGAGGGAAGTTATGGGGGGAGGAAGCCATTGTAATCCATAAGGTGTACACTGGAAATTTATATTCATTAAATAAAAGTTAAAAAAAAAGAAAGAAAAAAGAGCGGGCGTAGCCATCTTAATATCGGACAACATAATCTTTACCACAAAAACTGTCAGGAGAGACAAAGAGGGGCACTATTTAATGATTAAGGGATCCATTCAACTGGAAGATATAACGATTATCAATGTATATGCACCTAATCACAGGGCACCAGCTTATTTAAAAGACGTGTTAAGGGACTTAAAGGGAGACTTAGACCCCAATACAATAGTACTGGGGGACTTCAATACTCCACTCTCAGAGATAGACAGATCAACAGGACAGAAGATCAAAAGGAGACAGGAGATTTAAATGACACTATAGCCCAAATGGATCTAACAGATATCTACAGAACATTTCATCCTACATCTAAGGACTTTACATTCTTCTCAGCAGTACATGGAACCTTCTCTAGGATTGACCACATACTAGGCCATAAAGCAAGTCTCAGCAAATTCAAGATAATTAGAATCATACCATGCAACTTCTCAGACCACAAAGGAATGAAATTGGAAATTAGCAACTCGGGAATCCCTAGAGCACGTGCAAACACATGGAGATTGAACAACATGCTCCTGAATGAACAATGGGTCATAGAAGAAATTAAAAGAGAAATCAAAAATTTTCTGGAAGTAAATGAGGATAACAGCACAACATACCAAAACCTATGGGATACAACAAAAGCAGTGTTAAGAGGAAAGTTTATATCAATAGGTGCCTACATCAAGAAATTGGAGAGGCTCCAAATAGATGAGCTTTCAAGTCATCTCCGGATCTAGAAAATCTGCAGCAAACCAAACCCAAACCCAGTAGAAGAAGGGAAATAATTAAAATCAAAGAAGAAATCAACAGGATTGAATCCAAAAAAAATTACAAAAAATCAGCCAAACGAGGAGCTGGTTTTTTGAAAAAATAAACAAAATTGACACCCCATTGGCCCAACTAACTAAAAAAAGAATAGAAAAGACCCAAATCAATAGGATCAGAGATGAAAAAGGAAACATAACAACAGACACCACAGAAATAAAAAGAATCATCAGAAATTACTACAAGGACTTGTATGCCAGCAAACAGGGAAATCTATCAGAAATGGACAGATTCTTGGACACATACAACCTCCCTAAATTGAGCCAGGAAGACATAGAAAACCTAAACAGACCCATAACTGACACAGAAATTGAAACAGTAATAAAGGCCCTCCTAACAAAGAAAAGCCCAGGACCAGATGGATTCACTTCTGAGTTCTACCAGACATTTAGAGAAGAACTAACTCCAATTCTTCTCAAACTATTTAGAGCAATCGAAAAAGAGGGAATCCTCCCAAATTCTTTCTATGAAGCCAGCATCACCTTAATTCCTAAGCCGGAAAAAGATGCAGCATTGAAAGAGAATTACAGACCAATATCCCTGATGAACATAGACGCAAAAATCCTCAATAAAATTCTGGCCAATAGAATGCAACAACACATCAGAAAGATCATCCACCCAGACAGAGCAAGTGGGATTTATCCCTGGTATGCAAGGATGGTTCAACGTCCGCAAAACAATCAACGTAATACACTACATTAACAGACTGCAGAAGAAAAACCATATGATTCTCTCAATAGACGCAGAGAAAGCATTTGATAAAATACAACACCCTTTCATGATGAAAACTCTAAGCAAACTGGGTATGGAAGGAACATTCCTCAATACAATCAAAGCAATATATGAAAAACCCACGGCCAACATCCTATTGAATGGGGAAAAGTTGGAAGCATTTCCGCTGAGATCTGGTACCAGACAGGGATGCCCACTCTCACCACTGCTATTCAATATAGTTCTGGAATTTTTAGCCAGAGCTATTAGGCAAGAAAAAGAAATTAAAGGGATACAAATTGGGAAGGAAGAACTCAAACTATCCCCTCTTTGCAGATGATATGATTCTTTATTTAGGGGACCCAAAGAACTCTACTAAGAGACTACTGGAACTCATCGAAGAGTTTGGCAAAGTAGCAGGATATAAAATTAATCCACAAAAATCAACAGCCTTTGTATACACAGGCAATGCCACGGCTGAGGAAGAACTCCTAAGATCAATCCCATTCGCAATAGCTACAAAAACAATCAAATACCTTGGAATAAACTTAACCAAGGACGTTAAAGATCTCTATGATGAAAACTACAAAACCTTAAAGAAAGAAATAGAAGAGGATACCAAAAAATGGAGAAATCTTCCATGCTCATGGATTGGAAGAATCAATATCATCAAAATATCTATTCTCCCAAAAGCAATTTATACATTCAATGCAATACCAATCAAGATACCGAAGACATTCTTCTCAGATCTGGAAAAAATAATGCTGAAATTCATATGCAGACACAGAAGACCTCGAATAGCCAAAGCAATATTGTACAACAAAAACAAAGCCGGAGGCATCACAATCCCAGATTCAGGGCATAGTACAGGGCAGTTGTTATCAAAACAGCATGGTACTGGTACAGAAACAGATGGATAGACCAATGGAACAGAATAGAAACACCAGAAATCAATCCAAACATCTACAGCCAACTTATATTTGATCAAAGATCCAAAACTAATCCCTGGAATAAGGACAGCCTATTCAATAAATGGTGCTGGGAAAATTGGATTTCCATGTGCAGAAGCTTGAAGCAAGACCCCTACCTTTCACCTTAAACAAAAATTCACTCAACGTGGATTAAAGACTTAAATCTACGACCCGAAACCATCAAATTATTAGACAGCATTGGAGAAACTCTGCAAGATATAGGTACAGGCAAAGGCTTCTTGGAAAAGACCCCAGGAGCACAGGCAGTCAAAACCAAAATTAACATTTGGGATTGCATCAAATTGAAAAGTTTCTGTACTTCAAAAGAAACAGTCAGGAAAGTGAAGAGGCAACCGACAGAATGGGAAAAAATATTTGCAAACTATACTACAGATAAAGGGTTGATAACCAGAATCTACAAAGAAATCAAGAAAATCCACAACAACAGAACAAACAACCCACTGAAGAGATGGGCCAAGGACCTCAATAGACATTTTTCAAAAGAGGAAATCCAAATGGCCAACAGACACATGAAAAAATGTTCAAGATCACTAGCAATCAGAGAAATGCAAATCAAAACCACAATGAGGTTTCACCTCACCCCGGTGAGAATGGCTCACATCCAGAAATCTACCAACAATAGATGCTGGAGAGGATGTGGGGGAAAAAGGGACACTAACCCACTGTTGGTGGGAATGCAAACTGGTTAGTCCACTGTGGAAATCAGTCTGGAGATTCCTCAGAAACCTGAACGTAACCCTACCATTCAACCCAGCCATCCCACTCCTTGGAATTTACCCAAAGGAAATTAATTTGGCTAATAAAAAAGCCATCTGCACATTAATGTTTTTTGCACCCCAGTGCACAATAGCTAAGACCTGGAACCAACCCAAATGCCAATCAACAGTAGACTGGATAAAGAAATTATGGGACATGTACTCCATAGAATACTATACAGCAGTAAGGAACAATGAAACCCAGTCATTTGCAACAAGATGGAGGGATCTGGAAAGCATCATGCTGAGTGAATTAAGCCAGTACCAAAGAGATAAATATCATTTGTTTTCCCTGATCGGTGACAACTGAGCACCAAAGGGGAAACCTGTTAAGTGAAATGGACACTATAAGAAACAATGACCTGATCAGCTTTTGTCCTGACTCTAGATGTACAATGTAGTACTTTATGCTTTTTAGTATTTGTTGTTGTTGTTGTTCTAGTGCTAGTGGTTGAACTCTGTAATTAACACACAATTATTCTTGGGTGTTTAAATTTTAACTGAAAAGTGACCCCTGTTAAATTTCAGAGTGGAAAAAGAGAGGGGGGAGATGCACAGTTTGGGACATGCACAATCAGTCTTGCCCCAATTGATGGAGTTAGAAATGTGCCAGGGGATTCCAATACAGTCCCATCAAGGAGGCATGTACCAATGCCATCGCACTAGTCCAAGTGATCAATTTCAGTTCACATTCGATGGCTTGGATAGGTCTAAGAAACAAAGGGATCACACAAACAAAACAAGTGTCTGCTAATACTAACTGATAGAATCAAAAAGGGAGAGAAAGATCCAGCATGGGAAGTGGGATACACAGGAGACTCATAGAATGGCAGATGTCCTAAACAACACTCTGTCCTCAGAATCAGCCCTTAAGGCATTCGGACCTGGCTGAAGAGCCCATGAGAGTATTGTAGGCATGGAAAGCCAAGACACCATGGAAAAGAAAAAAAAGAAGAAGACCTAAATGAAAGATCTCTGTGAGTGAGATCCCAGTGGAAAGAACGGGGCCATCAAAGAAGGAGGTACCTTTCTCTGAAGGGAGGAGAGAACTTCCACTTTGACTGTGACCCTATCGGAATAAGATCAAAGTCAGCGAACTCTAAAGGCTTCCATAGCCCTGGCAATTCATGACTAGAGCCTAGGGCGATTACTGACGCCATGAACAGGAGCGTCAAATTGTTAAGTCAGCAACAGGAGTCACTGTGTACTTACATCCCATGTGGGATCTGTCCTTAATGTGTTGTCTAATGTGCAGTGATGCAATAACTAGTACTGAAACAGTATTTTTACACTTCGTGTTTCTGAGTGGGTACAAACTGATGAGATCTTTACTAATTATATACTGAATCGATCTTCTGTATATAAAGATATTTGGATATGGAAAAAAAAACCTGGTGTTAAATTGGAAATGGCATAGAAAATTAATTAATTTTTAAAAAAATATTATGTAGGTTCTCTGCCTTTAATGTGCTGTACACTCTTATTTAATGCTATAACTAGTATTCCAACAGTATTTTTTTTCACTTTCTGTTGTTATATGGGGGAAAACTGTGGAAATCGTTACCTAATTTATATTAAATTGATCTTTTGTATATAAAGAGAATTGAAAATGAATCATGATGTGATAGGAAGGGGAGAGGGAGCGGGAAAGGGGAGGGTTGTGGGTGGGTGGGAAGTTTTGGGAGGGGGAAGCCATTGTAACCCATGAGCTGTACTTTGGAAATTTATATTCATTAAATAAAAGTTTAATAAAAAATTAAATCTTCCCTGATAAAAAAACTTTCAAAACAATAAAATCCTTCGATAATATCCAGAAAACACAAACACAGGGGCTGTGGCAATATCTGGGATTGAGTTAGCCAAAACAAAACCGGATATTTCCGGTTTCATCCAGTCATATCCGGACAAAGTGGTGTGGAATTCGTATGCAATGGACCGAGAAAATCACAGTAAAAATGGTTTTGGAGAAAAGCAAAGTCTTTTCGTTAGGCAAGTGCATAAAATGCCCTCTATATAAACAGAAATATCATGTTTCGTTGCCGCAGTTCCTCTAGCTTTCTCCTAGAAAATTCGAGTGTGTAGAGCTGGGGTCTCCATGTGGAAGCAATTAGAGTTTCCCAGTACAAAATTAAATGTTCCCTGTTGAAAAAAAAAAACCCTTTCAAAACAATAAAGTCCTTCGATAATATCCAGAAAACACAAACACAGGGGCTGTGGCAATACCTGGGATTGAGTTAGCAAAAAAAAAAAAAAAAAACGGATATTTACGGTTTCATCCAGTCATATCCGGACAAAGTCGTATGGAATTCCTATGCAATGAACCGAGATAATCACAGTAAAAATGGTTTTGGAGAAAAGCAAAGTCTTTTCGTTAGCCAAGTGCATAAAATGCCCTGTATACAAATAGAAATGTCATGTTTGTTTGCCACAGTTCCTCTAGCTTTCTCCCTAGAAAATACGAATGTGTATAATTGGTGTCTCCATGTGGAACCACTGAGTGATTCCCAGTACAAAATTAAATGTTCCCTGTTAAAAAAAAATAAAAAACTTTCAAAACAATAAAGTCCTTCAATAATATCCAGAAAACACAAACACAGGGGCTGTGGCAATATCTGGGATTGACTTAGCCAAAACAAAACCGGATATTTCCGGTTTCATCCAGTCATATCCGGACAAAGTGGTGTGGAATTCATATGCAATGGACTGAGAAAATGACAGTGAAAGTGGTTTTGGAGAAAAGCAAAGTCTTTTCGTTAGGCAAGTGCATAAAATGCCATCTATATAAACAGAAATATCATGTTTTTTTGCCGCAGTTCCTCTAGCTTTCTCATAGAAAATACGAACATGTAGAGCTGGGGTCTCCATGTGGAACCAATTAGAGTTTCCAGTACAAAATTAAATGTTCCCTGATAAAAAAAAAACTTTCAAAACAATAAAGTCCTTCGATAATATCCAGAAAACACAAACACAGGGGCTGTCGCAATATCTGGGATTGAGTTAGCCAAAACAAAGCTGGATATTTCTGGTTTCATCCAGTCATATCCGGACAAAGTGCTGTGGAATTCGTATGCAATGGACCGAGAAAATCACAGTAAAAATGGTTTTGGAGAAAAGCAAAGTCTTTTCGTTAGGCAAGTGCATAAAATGCCATCTATATAAACAGAAATATCATGTTTGTTTGCCGCAGTTCCTCTAGCTTTTTCCCTAGAAAATACGAATGTGTAGACTTCTGGTCCCATGTCGAACCAATTAGAGTTTCCCAGTACAAAATTAAATGTTCCCTGATAAAAAAAACTTTCAAAACAAAAAAGCCCTTCGATAATATCCAGAAAACACAAACACAGGGTCTGTGGCAATATCTGGGATGAGTTAGCCAAAACAAAACCGGATATTTCCTGTTTCATCCGTCATATCCGGACAAAGTGCTGTGGAATTGTTAAGCAATGGACCGAGAAAATCACAGTAAAAATGGTTTTGGAGAAAAGCAAGACTTTTCGTTAGGCAAGTGCATAAAATGCCCTCTATATAAACAGAAATATCATGTTTGTTTGCCGCAGTTCCTCTAGCTTTCTCCTAAAAAATACGAATGTGTAGAGCTGGGGACTCCATGTGGAACCAATTAGAGTTTCCAGTACAAAATTAAATGTTCCCTGATTAAAAAAAAAGCTTTCAAAACAATATAGTCCTTCGATAATATCCAGAAAACACAAACACAGGGGCTGTGGCAATATCTGGGATTGAGTTAGCCAAAACAAAACTGGATATTTCTGAATTCATCCAGTCATATCCGGAAAAAGTGGTGTGGAATTCTTATGCAATGGACCGAGAAAGTCACAGTAAAATTTCTTTTGGAAAAAAGCAAAGTCTTTTCGTTAGGCAAGTGCATAAAATGTCATGTATACAAACAGAAATATCATGTTTGTTTGCCACAGTTCCTCTAGCTTTCTCCCTAGAAAATACGAATGTGTAGACCTGGGGTCCCATGTGGAACCAATTAGAGTTTCCCAGTACAAAATTAAATGTTCCCTGATAAAAAAAAAAACTTTCAAAACAATAAAGTCCTTCGATAATATCCAGAAAACACAAACACAGGGGCTGTGGCAATATCAGGGATTGAGTTAGCCAAAACAAAACCGGATATTTCCGGTTTCATCCAGTCATATCAGGACAAATTGCTGTGGAATTGTTAAGCAATGGACCGAGAAAATCACAGTAAAAATGGTTTTGGAGAAAAGCAAGACTTTTTGTTAGGCAAGTGCATAAAATGCCCTCTATATAAACAGAAATATCATGTTTGTTTGTCGCAGTTCCTCTAGCTTTCTCCCAGAAAATACGAATTTGTAGAACTGGGGTCTCCATGTGGAACCAATTAGAGTTTCCCAGTACAAAATTAAATGTTCCCTGATAAAAAAAAACTTTCAAAACAATAAAGACCTTCGAGAATATCCAGAAAACACAAACACAGGGGCTGTGGCAATATCTGGGATTGAGTTAGCCAAAACAAAACCGGATATTTCTGGTTTCATCCAGTCGTATCCGGACAAAGTGGTGGGGAATACGTATGCAATGGACCGAGAAAATCACAGTAAAAATGGTTTTGGAGAAAAGCAATGTCGTTTCATTAGGCAAGTGAATAAAATGCCATCTGTATAAACAGAAATATCATGTGAGTTTGCCGCAGTTCCTCTAGATTTCTCCCTAAAAAATACGAATGTGTAGTGCTGGGGGCTCCATGTGGAACCAATTAGAGTTTCCCAGTACAAAATTAAATCTTCCCTGATTGAAAAAAAGCATTCAAAACAATAAAGTCCATTGATAATATCCAGAAAACACAAACACAGGGGCTGTGGCAATATCTGGGATTGAGTTAGCCAAAACCAAACCGGATATTTCCGGTTTCATGCCGTCATATCCGGACAAAGTGGTGTGGAATTCATTTGCAATGGAAAGAGATAATTACAGTGAAAGTGGTTTTGTAGAAAAGCAAAGTCTTTCCGTTAGGCAAGTGAATAAAATGTCATGTATAGAAACAGAAATACCACGTTTGTTTGCCGCCAGTTCCTCTAGCTTTGTCCTAGAAAATACGAATGTGTATAATTGGTTTCTCCATGTGCAACCAGTGAGTGTTTCCCAGTACAAAATTAAATGTTCCCTGATAAAAAAAAAGAAAAAAAACTTTCAAAACAATAAAGTCCTTCGATAATATCCAGAAAACACAAACACAGGGGCTTGGCAATTTTGGGGATTGAGTTAGCCAAAACAAAACTGGATATTTCCGGTTTCATCCATTCATATCCGGACAAAGTGCTGTGGAATTCGTATGCAATGTTCCGAGAAAATCACAGTAAACATGGTTTTGGAGAAAAGCAAAGTCTTCTCTTTAGGCAAGTGCATAAAATGCCATCTATAGAAACAGAAATATCATGTTTGTTTGCCGCAGTTCCTCTATCTTTCTCCTAGAAAATACGAATGTGTAGAGCTGGTGTCTCCATGTCGAACCAGAGAGTGTTTCGCAGTACAAACTTAAATGTTCCCTGCTTAAAAAAAATTTAAAATGACAATGTACATTGATAATATCCAGAAAACACAAACACAGGGGCTGTGGCAATATCGGGGATTGAGTTAACCAAAACAAAACCGGATATTTCCGGTTTCATCCAGTCATATCCGGACAAAGTCGTGTGGAATTCGTATGCAATGGACCGAGAAAATCACTGTGAAAATGGTTTTGGAGAAAAGCAAAGTCTTTTCGTTAGGCAAGTGCATAAAATTCCATCTATATAAACAGAAATATCATGTTTGTTTGCCGCAGTTCCTCTAGCTTTCTCCTAGAAAATACGAATGTGTAGAGCTGGTGTCTCCATGTCGAACCAGAGAGTATTTCGCAGTACAAACTTAAATGTTCCCTGCTAAAAAAAATTTAAAATGAGAATGTCCATTGATAATATCCAGAAAACACAAACACAGGGGCTGTGGCAATATCTGGGATTGAGTTAGCCAAAACAAAACCGGATATTTCCGGTTTCATCCAGTCATATCCGGACAAAGTGCTGTGGAATTCGTATGCAATGGACCGAGAAAATCACAGTAAAAATGGTTTTGAGAAAAGCAAAGTCTTTTTGTTAGGCAAGTGCATAAAATGTCATGTATACAAACAGAAATATCATGTGAGTTTACCGCAGTTCCTCAAGGTTTCTACCTAGAAAATACGAATGTGTAGAGCTGGGGTCTCCATGTGGAACCAATTAGAGTTTCCCAGTACAAAATTAAATGTTCCCTGATAAAAAAAAAAACTTTCAAAACAATAAAGTCCTTCGATAATATCCAGAAAACACAAACACAGGGGCTGTGGCAATATCAGGGATTGAGTTAGCCAAAACAAAACCGGATATTTCCGGTTTCATCCAGTCATATCAGGACAAATTGCTGTGGAATTGTTAAGCAATGGACCGAGAAAATCACAGTAAAAATGGTTTTGGAGAAAAGCAAGACTTTTTGTTAGGCAAGTGCATAAAATGCCCTCTATATAAACAGAAATATCATGTTTGTTTGTCGCAGTTCCTCTAGCTTTCTCCCAGAAAATACGAATTTGTAGAACTGGGGTCTCCATGTGGAACCAATTAGAGTTTCCCAGTACAAAATTAAATGTTCCCTGATAAAAAAAAACTTTCAAAACAATAAAGACCTTCGAGAATATCCAGAAAACACAAACACAGGGGCTGTGGCAATATCTGGGATTGAGTTAGCCAAAACAAAACCGGATATTTCTGGTTTCATCCAGTCGTATCCGGACAAAGTGGTGGGGAATACGTATGCAATGGACCGAGAAAATCACAGTAAAAATGGTTTTGGAGAAAAGCAATGTCGTTTCATTAGGCAAGTGAATAAAATGCCATCTGTATAAACAGAAATATCATGTGAGTTTGCCGCAGTTCCTCTAGATTTCTCCCTAAAAAATACGAATGTGTAGTGCTGGGGGCTCCATGTGGAACCAATTAGAGTTTCCCAGTACAAAATTAAATCTTCCCTGATTGAAAAAAAGCATTCAAAACAATAAAGTCCATTGATAATATCCAGAAAACACAAACACAGGGGCTGTGGCAATATCTGGGATTGAGTTAGCCAAAACCAAACCGGATATTTCCGGTTTCATGCCGTCATATCCGGACAAAGTGGTGTGGAATTCATTTGCAATGGAAAGAGATAATTACAGTGAAAGTGGTTTTGTAGAAAAGCAAAGTCTTTCCGTTAGGCAAGTGAATAAAATGTCATGTATAGAAACAGAAATACCACGTTTGTTTGCCGCCAGTTCCTCTAGCTTTGTCCTAGAAAATACGAATGTGTATAATTGGTTTCTCCATGTGCAACCAGTGAGTGTTTCCCAGTACAAAATTAAATGTTCCCTGATAAAAAAAAAGAAAAAAAACTTTCAAAACAATAAAGTCCTTCGATAATATCCAGAAAACACAAACACAGGGGCTTGGCAATTTTGGGGATTGAGTTAGCCAAAACAAAACTGGATATTTCCGGTTTCATCCATTCATATCCGGACAAAGTGCTGTGGAATTCGTATGCAATGTTCCGAGAAAATCACAGTAAACATGGTTTTGGAGAAAAGCAAAGTCTTCTCTTTAGGCAAGTGCATAAAATGCCATCTATAGAAACAGAAATATCATGTTTGTTTGCCGCAGTTCCTCTATCTTTCTCCTAGAAAATACGAATGTGTAGAGCTGGTGTCTCCATGTCGAACCAGAGAGTGTTTCGCAGTACAAACTTAAATGTTCCCTGCTTAAAAAAAATTTAAAATGACAATGTACATTGATAATATCCAGAAAACACAAACACAGGGGCTGTGGCAATATCGGGGATTGAGTTAACCAAAACAAAACCGGATATTTCCGGTTTCATCCAGTCATATCCGGACAAAGTCGTGTGGAATTCGTATGCAATGGACCGAGAAAATCACTGTGAAAATGGTTTTGGAGAAAAGCAAAGTCTTTTCGTTAGGCAAGTGCATAAAATTCCATCTATATAAACAGAAATATCATGTTTGTTTGCCGCAGTTCCTCTAGCTTTCTCCTAGAAAATACGAATGTGTAGAGCTGGTGTCTCCATGTCGAACCAGAGAGTATTTCGCAGTACAAACTTAAATGTTCCCTGCTAAAAAAAATTTAAAATGAGAATGTCCATTGATAATATCCAGAAAACACAAACACAGGGGCTGTGGCAATATCTGGGATTGAGTTAGCCAAAACAAAACCGGATATTTCCGGTTTCATCCAGTCATATCCGGACAAAGTGCTGTGGAATTCGTATGCAATGGACCGAGAAAATCACAGTAAAAATGGTTTTGAGAAAAGCAAAGTCTTTTTGTTAGGCAAGTGCATAAAATGTCATGTATACAAACAGAAATATCATGTGAGTTTACCGCAGTTCCTCAAGGTTTCTACCTAGAAAATACGAATGTGTAGAGCTGGGGTCTCCATGTGGAACCAATTAGAGTTTCCCAGTACAAAATTAAATGTTCCCTGATAAAAAAAAAGCTTTCAAAACTATAAAGTCCATTGATAATATCCAGAAAGCACAAACACAGGGGCTGTGGCAATATCTGGGATTGAGTTAGCCAAAACAAAACCGGATATTTCCGGTTTCATCCAGTCATATCCAGACAAAGTGGTGTGGAATTCGTATGCAATGGACCGAGAAAATCACAGTAAAAATGCTTTTGGAGAAAAGCAATGTCTTTTCGTTGGGCAAGTGCATAAAATGCCATCTATAGAAACAGAAATATCATGTTTGTTTGCCGCAGTTCCTCTAGCTTTCTCCCTAGAAAATACGATTGTGTATAATTGGTGTCTCCATGTGCAACCACTGAGTGTATCCTAGTACAAAATTAAATGTTCCCTGATAAAAAAAAGAAAAAAAACTTTCAAAACACTAAAGTCCTTCGATAATATCCAGAAAACACAAACACAGGGGCTGTGGCAATATCGGGGATTGAGTTAGCCAAAACAAAACCGGATATTTCCGGTTTCATCCAGTCATATATGGACAAAGTGGTGTGGAATTCGTATGCAATGGACCGAGAAAATCACAGTAAAAATGGTTTTGGAGAAAAGTAAAGTCTTTTCGTTAGGCAAGTGCATAAAATGCCATCTATACAAACAGAAATATCATGTTTGTTTGCCGCAGTTCCTCTAGCATTCTCCTAGAAAATACGAATGTGTAGAGCTGGTGTCTCCATGTGGAACCAATTAGAGTTTCCCAGTACAAAACTAAAAGTTCCCTGATAAAAAAACTTTCAAAGCAATAAAGTCCTTCGTTAATATCCAGAAAACACAAACACAGCATCTCTCGCAATATCTGGGATTGAGTTAGCCAAAACAAAAGCGGATATTTCCGCTTTCATCCAGTCATATCCAGACAAAGCGGTGTGGAATTCGTATGCAATGGACCGAGAAAATCACAGTAAAAATGGTTTTGGAGAAAAGCAAAGTCTTTTCGTTAGGCAAGTGCATAAAATGTCATGTATACAAACAGAAATATCATGTTTGTTTGCCGCAGTTCCTCTAGATTTCTCCCTAGAAAATATGAATGTGTAGAGCATGTTTCTCCATGTAGAACCAGGGAGTGTTTCGCAGTACAAAATTAAATGTTCCCTGATAAAAAAAATTTCAAAACAATAAAGTGCATTGATAATATCCAGAAAACACAAACACAGGGGCTGTGGCAATATCTGGGATTGAGTTAGCCAAAACAAAACCGGATATTTCCGGTTTCATCCAGTCATATCCGTACAAAGTGGTGTGGAATTCATATGCAATGGACCGAGAAAATCACAGTAAAAATGCTTTTGGAGAAAAGCAATGTCTTTTCATTAGGCAAGTGCATAAAATGCCATCTATACAAACAGAAATATCATGTTTGTTTAACGCAGTACCTCTAGCTTTCTCCCTAGAAAATACGAATGTGTATAATTGGTGTCTCCATGTGCAACCACTGAGTGTTTCCCAGTACAAAATTAAATGTTCCCTGATAAAAAAAAAGAAAAAAAACTTTCAAAACAATAAAGTCCTTCGATAATATCCAGAAAACACAAACACAGGGGCTGTGGCAATATCTGGGATTGAGTTAGCCAAAACAAAACCGGATATTTCCGGTTTCATCCAGTCATATCCGGACAAAGTGGTGTGGAATTCATATGCAATGGACCGAGAAATTTACAGTGAAAGTGGTTTTGGAGAAAAGCAAAGTCTTTCCGTTAGGCAAGTGCATAAAATGTCATGTATACAAAAAGAAATATCATGTAAGTTTGCCGCAGTTCCTCTAGCTTTCTCCTAGAAAATACGAATGTGTAGAGCTGGGGTCTCCATGTGGAACCAATTAGTGTTTCCCAGTACAACATTAAATGTTCCCTGATAAAAAAAAAGAAAAAAAACTTTCAAAACAATAATATCCTTCGATAATATCCAGAAAACACAAACACAGGGGCTGTGGCAATATCAGGGATTGTGTTAGCCAAAACAAAACCAGATATTTCCGGTTTCATCCAGTCACATCCAAACAAAGTGGTGTAGATTCTTATGCAATGGACCGAGAAAATTACAGTGAAAGTGGTTTTGGAGAAAAGCAAAGTCTTTTCGTTAGGCAAGTGCATAAAATGTCACGTATAGAAACAGAAATATCATGTGAGTTTTCCGCAGTTCCTCTAGCTTTCTCCCTAGAAAATACGAATGTGTAGAGCTGATTTCTCCATGTCGAACCAGGGAGTGTTTTGCAGTACAAAACTAAATGTTCCCTGATAAAAAAAAACTTTCAAATCAATAAAGTTCTTCGATAATATCCAGAAAACACAAACACAGGGGCTGTGGCAATATCTGGGATTGAGTTAGCCAAAACAAAACCGGATATTTCTGGTTTCATCCAGTCGTATCCGGACAAAGTGGTGGGGAATACGTATGCAATGGACCGAGAAAATCACAGTAAAAATGGTTTTGGAGAAAAGCAATGTCGTTTCATTAGGCAAGTGAATAAAATGCCATCTGTATAAACAGAAATATCATGTGAGTTTGCCGCAGTTCCTCTAGATTTCTCCCTAAAAAATACGAATGTGTAGTGCTGGGGGCTCCATGTGGAACCAATTAGAGTTTCCCAGTACAAAATTAAATCTTCCCTGATTGAAAAAAAGCATTCAAAACAATAAAGTCCATTGATAATATCCAGAAAACACAAACACAGGGGCTGTGGCAATATCTGGGATTGAGTTAGCCAAAACCAAACCGGATATTTCCGGTTTCATGCCGTCATATCCGGACAAAGTGGTGTGGAATTCATTTGCAATGGAAAGAGATAATTACAGTGAAAGTGGTTTTGTAGAAAAGCAAAGTCTATCCGTTAGGCAAGTGAATAAAATGTCATGTATAGAAACAGAAATACCACGTTTGTTTGCCGCCAGTTCCTCTAGCTTTGTCCTAGAAAATACGAATGTGTATAATTGGTTTCTCCATGTGCAACCAGTGAGTGTTTCCCAGTACAAAATTAAATGTTCCCTGATAAAAAAAAAGAAAAAAAACTTTCAAAACAATAAAGTCCTTCGATAATATCCAGAAAACACAAACACAGGGGTTGTGGCAATATCAGGGATTGCGTTAACAAAAACAAAACCGGATAATTCCGGTTTCATCCAGTCATATCCGGAGAAAGTGGTGTGGAATTCATTTGCAATGGACCGAGAAAATTACAGTGAAAGTGGTTTTGGAGAAAAGCAAAGTCTTTCCATTAGGCAAGTGCATAAAATGTCATGTATAGAAACAGCAATATCATGTTTGTTTGCCGCAGTTCCTCTAGCTTTCTCCTATAAAATACGAATGTGTAGAGCTGGGGTCTCCATGTGGAACCAATTAGAGTTTCCCAGTACATCATTAAATGTTCCCTGATTAAAAAAAAAACTTTCAAAACAATAAAGTCCTTCGATAATATCCAGAAAACACAAACACAGGGGCTGCGGCAATATCAGGGATTGTGTTAGCCAAAACAAAACCTGATATTTCCGGTTTCATCCAGTCACATCCAAACAAAGTGGTGTGGAATTCTTATGCAATGGACCGAGAAAATTACAGTGAAAGTGGTTTTGGAGAAAAGCAAAGTCTTGTCGTTAGGCAAGTGCATAAAATGCCCTCTATATAAACAGAAATATCATGTTTCTTTGCTGTAGTTCCTCTAGATTTCTCCCTAAAAAATACGAATGTGTATAAATGGTGTCTCCATGTGGAACCAATTAGAGTTTCCCAGTACAAAATTAAATCTTCCCTGATAAAAAGCTTTCAAAACAATAAAGTCCTTCGATAATATCCAGAAAGCACAAACACAGGGGCTGTGGCAATATCTGGGATTGAGTTAGCCAAAACAAAACCGGATATTTCCGGTTTCATCCAGTCATATCCGGAAAATGTGGTGTGGAATTCTATGCAATGGACCAAGAAAATCACAGTGAAATTGATTTTGGAGAAAAACAAAGTCTTTCCGTTAGGCAAGTGCATAAATTGTCATGTATACAAACAGAAATATCATGTTTGTTTGCCACAGTTCCTCTACTTTCTCCCTAGAAAATACGAATGTGTAGAGCTGGGGTCTCCATGTGGAACCTTTAGAGTTTCCCAGTACAAAGTTAAATCCTCCCTGATTAAAAAAAAACTTTGAAAACAGTAAAGTCCATTGATAATATCCACAAAAACAAAAACAGGGGCTGTGGCAGTATCTGGGATTGAGTTAGCCAAAACAAAACCAAATATTTCCGATTTCATCCAGTCATATCCGGACAAAGTCGTGTGGAATTCGTATGCAATGGACCGAGAAAATTACAGTGAAAGTGGTTTTGGAGGAAAGCAAAGTCTTTTCGTTAGGCAAGTGCATAAAATGCCATCTGTATAAACAGAAATATCATGTTAGTTTGCCGCAGTTCCTCTAGCTTTCTCCTAGAAAATACGAAT
This sequence comes from Lepus europaeus, assembly GCF_033115175.1. NCBI lineage: Eukaryota > Metazoa > Chordata > Mammalia > Lagomorpha > Leporidae > Lepus > Lepus europaeus. Next base: position 32,253,195 of record NC_084847.1, read on the forward strand.
ATGTAGAACTGGGGTCTCCATGTGGAACCAATTAGAGTTTCCCAGTACAAAATTAAAAGTTCCCTGATAAAAAAAAGAAAAAACTTTCAAAACAATAAAGTCCTTCGATAATATCCAGAAAACACAAACACAGGGGCTGTGGCAATATCTGGGATTGAGTTAGCCAAAACAAAACCAGATATTTACGCTTTCATCCAGTCATATCCAGACAAAGTGTTGTGGAATTTGTATGCAAGGGACTGAGAAAATCACAGTAAAAATGGTTTTGGAGAAAAGCAAAGTCTTTTCATTACGGAAGTGCATAAAATGCCATCTATATAATCAGAAATATCATGTTTGTTTCCCGCAGTTCCTCTCGCTTTCTCCCTAAAAAATACGAATGTGTATAAATGGTGTCTCCATGTGGAACCACTGAGTGTTTCCCAGTACAAAATTAAATGTTCCCTGAAAAAAAAAAGAAAAAAACTTTCAAAACAATAAAGTCCTTTGATAATATCCAGAAAACACAAACACAGGGGCTGTGGCAATATCTGGGATTGAGTTAGCCAAAACAAAACCGGATATTTCCGCTTTCATCCAGTCATATATGGACAAAGTGGTGTGGAATTCTTATGCAATGGACCGAGAAAATCACAGTGAAAGTGGTTTTGGAGAAAAGCAAAGTCTTTTCGTTAGGCAAGTGCATAAAATGTCATGTATACAAACAGAAATATCATGTTTGTTTGCCGCAGTTCCTCTAGCTTTCTCCTATAAAATACGAATGTGTAGAGCTGGTGTCTCCATGTGGAACCAATTAGAGTTTCCCAGTACAAAATTAAATGTTCCCTGATTAAAAAAAAAAGAAAAAAAACTTTCAAAACAATAAAGTCCTTCGATAATATCCAGAAAACACAAAAAAGGGGCTGTGGCAATATCTTTGATTGAGTTAGCCAAAACAAGACCGGATATTTCCGGGTTCATCCAGTCACATCCGGACAAAGTGGTGTGGATTTCGTATGCAATGGACCGAGAAAATTACAGTGAAATTGGTTTTGGAGAAAGCAAAGTCTTTCCGTTAGGCAAGTGCATAAAATGTCATGTATACAAACAGAAATATCATGTTTGTTTGCCACAGTTCCTCTAGCTTTCTCCCTAGAAAATACGAATGTGTAGAGCTGGGGTCTCCATGTGGAACCTTTAGAGTTTCCCAGTACAAAATTAAATCCTCCCTGATTAAGAAAAAAAACTTTCAAAACAATAAAGTCCATTGATAATATCCACAAAAACAAAAACAGGGGCTGTGGCAGTATCTGGGATTGAGTTAGCCAAAACAAAACCGGATATTTCCGGTTTCATCCAGTCATATCCAGACCAAGTCGCGTGGAATTCGTATGCAGTGGACCGAGAAAATCACAGTAAAAATGATTTTGGAGAAAAGCAAAGTCTTTCCGTTAGGCAAGTGCATAAAATGTCATGTATAGAAACAGCAATATCATGTTTGTTTGCCGCAGTTTCTCTAGATTTCCCCTAGAAAATACCAATGTGTAGAGCTGGTGTCTCCATGTGGAACCAATTAGAGTTTCCCAGTACAAAATTAAATGTTCCCTGACTTAAAAAAAAACCTTCAAAACAATAAAGTCCTTCAATAATATCCAGAAAACACAAACACAGGGGCTGTGGCAATATCTGGGATTGAGTTAGCCAAAACAAAACCGTATATTTCCAGTTTCATCCAGTCGTAACCGGAAAAGTGGTGTAGAATACGTATGCAATGGACCGAGAAAATCACAGTAAAAAAGGTTTTGGAGAAAAGCAAAGTCGTTTCATTAGGCAAGTGCATAAAATGCCATCTGTATAAACAGAAATATCATATTTGTTTGCCGCAGTTCCTCTAGATTTCTCCGTAAAAAATACGAATGTGTATAAATGGTGTCTCCATGTGGAACCAATTAGAGTTTCCCAGTACAAAATTAAATCTTCCCTGATAAAAAGCTTTCAAAACAATAAAGTCCTTCGATAATATCCAGAAAACACAAACACAGGGGCTGTGGCAATATCTGGGATTGAGTTAGCCAAAACAAAAGCGGATATTTCCGGTTTCATCCAGTCGTATCCGGAAAAGTGGTGTAGAATACGTATGCAATGGACCGAGAAAATCACAGTAAAAAAGGTTTTGGAGAAAAGCAAAGTCGTTTCATTAGGCAAGTGCATAAAATGCCATCTGTATAAACAGAAATATCATGTTTGTTTGCCGCAGTTCCTCTCGCTTTCTCCCTAAAAAATACGAATGTGTATAAATGGTGTCTCCATGTGGAACCAATTAGAGTTTCCCAGTACAAAATTAAATCTTCCCTGATAAAAAGCTTTCAAAACAAAAAAGTCCTTCGATAATATCCAGAAAGCACAAACACAGGTGCTGTGGCAATATCTGGGATTGAGTTAGCCAAAACAAAACCGGATATTTCCGGTTTCATCCAGCCATATCCAGAAAATGTGGTGTGGAATTCTATGCAATGGACCAAGAAAATCACAGTGAAAGTGATTTTGGAGAAAAAGAAAGTCTTTCCGTTAGGCAAGTGCATAAATTGTCATGTATACAAACAGAAATATCATGTTTGTTTGCGGCAGTTCCTCTAGCTTTCTCCTAGAAAATACAAATGTGTATAAATGGTGTCTCCATGTGGAAACTTTAGAGTTTCCAGTACAAAATTAAATCTTCCCTGATTTAAAAAAAACTTTCAAAACAATAAAGTCCATTGATAATATCACAAACACAAACACAGGGGCTTTGGCAGTATCTGGTATTGAGTTAGCCAAAACAAAACCGGATATTTCCGGTTTCATCCAGTCACATCCGGACAAAGTGGTGTGGATTTCGTATGCAATAGACCGAGAAAATTACATTGAAAGTGGTTTTGGAGAAAGCAAAGTCTTTCCGTTAGGCAAGTGCATAAAATGTCATGTATACCAATAGAAATATCATGTTAGTTTGCCACAGTTCCTCTAGCTTTCTCCCTAGAAAATACGAATGTGTAGAGCTGGGGTCTCCATGTGGAACCTTTAGAGTTTCCCAGTACAAAATTAAATGTTCCCTGACAAAAAAAAGAAAAAAACTTTCAAAACAATAAAGTCCTTTGATAATATCCAGAAAACACAAACACAGGCGCTGTGGCAATATCTGGGATTGAGTTAGCCGAAACAAAACCGGATATTTCCGCTTTCATCCAGTCATATCCGGACAAAGTGGTGTGGAATTCTTATGCAATGACCGAGAAAATTACAGTGAAAGTGGTTTTGGAGAAAAGCAAAGTCTTTTCGTTAGGCAAGTGCATAAAATGTCTTGTATAGAAACAGAAATATCATGTTTGTTTGCCTCAGTACCTCTAGCTTTCTCCTAGAAAATACGAATGTGTAGAGCTGGGGTCTCCATGTGGAACCAATTAGAGTTTCCCAGTACAAAATTAAATCTTCCCTGATAAAAAGCATTTAAAATAATAAAGTCCTTCGATAATATCCAGAAAACACAAACACAGAGGCTGTAGCAATATCTGGGATTGAGTTAGCCAAAACAAAACCGGATATTTCCGGTTTCATCCAGTCATATCCGGAAAATGTGGTGTGGAATTCTATGCAATGGACCGAGAAAATCACAGTGAAAGTGGTTTTGGAGAAAAGCAAAGTCTTTCTGTTAGGCAAGTGCATAAAATGTCATGTATAGAAACAGAAATATCATGTTTGTTTGCCTCAGTACCTCTAGCTTTCTCCTAGAAAATACGAATGTGTAGAGCTGGGGTCTCCATGTGGAACCAATTAGAGTTTCCCAGTACAAAATTAAATCTTCCCTGATAAAAAGCTTTCAAAACAATAAAGTCCTTCGATAATATCCAGAAAACACAAACACAGGGCTGTGGCAATATCTGGGATTGAGTTAGCCAAAACAAAACCGGATATTTCCGGTTTCATCCAGTCATATCCGGAAAAATGGTGTGGAATTCATATGCAATGGATCGAGAAAATCACAGTAAAAATGGTTTTGGAGAAAAGCAAAGTCTTTTCATTACGGAAGTGCATAAAATGCCATCTATATAATCAGAAATATCATGTTTGTTTCCCGCAGTTCCTCTCGCTTTCTCCCTAAAAAATACCAAAGTGTATAAATGGTGTCTCCATGTGGAACCACTGAGTGTTTCCCAGTACAAAATTAAATGTTCCCTGAAAAAAAAAAGAAAAAAACTTTCAAAACAATAAAGTCCTTTGATAATATCCACAAAAACAAAAACAGGGGCTGTGGCAGTATCTGGGATTGAGTTAGCCAAAACAAAACCGGATATTTCCGGTTTCATCCAGTCATATCCGGAAAAGTGGTGTAGAATACGTATGCAATGGACCGAGAAAATCACAGTAAAAAAGGTTTTGGAGAAAAGAAAGTCTTTTCCTTAGGGAAGTGCATAAAATGCCATCTATAAAAACAGAAATATCATGTGAGTTTGCCGCAGTTCCTCTAGCTTTCTCCCTAGAAAATACGAATGTGTATAATTGGTGTCTCCATATGGAACTACTGAGTGTTTCCCAGTACAAAATTAAATGTTCCCTGATAAAAAAAAAGAAAAAAACTTTCAAAACAATAAAGTCCTTTGATAATATCCAGAAAACTCAAACACAGGGGCTGTGGCAATATCGGGGATTGAGTTAGCCAAAACAATACCGGATATTTCCGGTTTCATCCAGTCATATCCGGACAAAGTGGTGTGGAATTCGTATGGAATGGACCGAGAAAACCACAGTAAAAATGGTTTTGGAGAAAAGCAGTCTTTTCGTTAGGAATATGCATAAAATGTCATGTATACAAACAGAAATATCATGTGAGTTTGCCGCAGTTCCTCTAGATTTCTGCCTAGAAAATACGAATGTTTAGAGCTGGTTTCTCCATGTCGAACCAGGGAGTGTTTCGCAGTCTAAAATTAAATGTTCCCTGATAAAAAAAACGTTTAAAATGATAATATCTATTGATAATATCCAGAAAACACAAACACAGGGGCTATGGCAATATCTGGGATTGAGTTAGCCAAAACAAAACCGGATATTTCTGCTTTCATCCAGTCATATCCGGACAAAGTGGTGTGGAATTCTTATGCAATGGACCGAGAAAATCACAGTGAAAGTGGTTTTGGAGAAAAGCAAAGTCTTTTCGTTAGGCAAGTGCATAAAATGTCATGTATACAAACAGAAATATCATGTTTGTTTGCTGCAGTTCCTCTAGCTTTCTCCTAGAAAATACGAATGTGTAGAGCTGGTGTCTCCTTGTGGAAACAATTAGAGTTTCCCAGTAAAAAATTAAATGTTCCCTGATAAAAAAAAAGAAAAAAAACTTTCAAAACAATGAAGTCCTTCGATAATATCCAGAAAACACAAACAAGGGGCTGTGGCAATATCTTTGATTGAGTTAGCCAAAACAAAACCGGATATTTCCGGGTTCATCCAGTCATATCCGGACAAAGTGGTGTGGATTTCGTGTGCAATGGACCGAGAAAATTACAGTGAAATTGGTTTTGGAGAAAGCAAAGTCTTTCCGTTAGGCAAGTGCATAAAATGTCATGTATAGAAACAGAAATATCATGTTTGTTTGCCACAGTTCCTCTAGCTTTCTCCCTAGAAAATACGAATGTGTAGAGCTGGTGTCTCCATGTGGAACCTTTAGAGTTTCCCAGTACAAAATTAAATCCTCCCTGATTAAAAAAAAAAACTTTCAAAACAATAAAGTCCATTGATAATATCCACAAAAACAAAAACAGGGGCTGTGGCAGTATCTGGGATTGAGTTAGCCAAAACAAAACCGGATATTTCCGGTTTCATCCAGTCATATCCGGAAAAGTGGTGTAGAATACGTATGCAATGGACCGAGAAAATCACAGTAAAAAAGGTTTTGGAGAAAAGCAAAGTCTTTTCCTTAGGGAAGTGCATAAAATGCCATCTATAAAAACAGAAATATCATGTGAGTTTGCTGCAGTTCCTCTAGCTTTCTCCCTAGAAAATACGAATGTGTATAATTGGTGTCTCCATATGGAACTACTGAGTGTTTCCCAGTACAAAATTAAATGTTCCCTGATAAAAAAAAGAAAAAAACTTTCAAAACAATAAAGTCCTTTGATAATATCCAGAAAACACAAACACAGGGGCTGTGGCAATATCTTTGATTGAGTTAGCCAAAACAAAACCGGATATTTCCGGTTTCATCCAGTCATATCCGGACAAAGTGGTGTGGAATTCGTATGGAATGGACCGAGAAAACCACAGTAAAAATGGTTTTGGAGAAAAGCAGTCTTTTCGTTAGGAATATGCATAAAATGTCATGTATACAAACAGAAATATCATGTGAGTTTGCCGCAGTTCCTCTAGATTTCTGCCTAGAAAATACGAATGTGTAGAGCTGGTTTCTCCATGTCGAACCAGGGAGTGTTTCGCAGTCTAAAATTAAATGTTCCCTGATTAAAAAAACGTTTAAAATGATAATATCTATTGATAATATCCAGAAAACACAAACACAGGGGCTATGGCGATATCTGGGATTGAGTTAACCAAAGCAAAACCGTATATTTCCGGTTACAAGCAGTCATATCCGGACAAAGTGGTGTGGAATTCGTATGCAACGGACCGAGAAAATCACAGTAAAAATGGTTTTGGAGAAAAGCAAAGTCTTTTCGTTAGGCAAGTGCATAAAATGTCACGTATGCAAACAGAAATATCATTTGTGTTTGCCGCAGATCCTCTATCTTTCTCCCTAGAAAATACAAATGTGTAGAGCTGGTTTCTCCATGTTGAACCAGGGAGTATTTCTCAGTATAAAATTAAATGTTCCCTGAAAAAAAAAGTTTCAAATTAATAAGGTCCTTCGATAATATCCAGAAAACACAAACACAGGGGCTGTGGCAATATCGGGGATTGAGTTAGCGAAAAAAAACCGGATATTTCGGGTTTCATCCAGTCATATCCGGACAAAGTGGTGTGGAATTCATATGCAATGGACCAAGAAAATCACAGTAAAAATGGTTTTGGAGAAAAGCAAAGTCTTTTCGTTAGGCAAGTGCATAAAATGCCATCTATATAAACAGAAATATCATCTTTGTTTGCCGCAGTTCCTCTAGTTTCTCCCTAGAAAATACGAATGTGTAGAGCTGGTGTCTCCATGTGGAACCTTTAGAGTTTCCCAGTACAAAATTAAATCCTCCCTGATTAAAAAAAAACTTTCAAAACAATAAAGTCCATTGATAATATCCACAAAAACAAAAACAGGGGCTGTGGCAGTATCTGGGATTGAGTTAGCCAAAACAAAACCGGATATTTCCGGTTTCATCCAGTCATATCCAGACAAAGTCGCATGGAATTCGTATGGAATGGACCGAGAAAATCACAGTAAAAATGCTTTTGGAGAAAAGAAAGTCTTTTCATTAGGCAAGTGCATAAAATGTCATGTATAGAAACAGCAATATCATGTTTGTTTGCCGCAGTTTCTCTAGATTTCTCCTAGAAAATACCAATGTGTAGAGCTGGTGTCTCCATGTGGAACCAATTAGAGTTTCCCAGTACAAAATTAAATGTTCCCTGACTTAAAAAAAAAACTTTCAAAACAATAAAGTCCTTCAATAATATCCAGAAAACACAAACTTATGGGCTGTGGCAATATCTGGGATTGAGTTAGCCAAAACAAAACCGGATATTTCCAGTTTCATCCAGTCGTATCCGGAAAAGTGGTGTAGAATACGTATGCAATGGACCAAGAAAATCACAGTAAAAAAGGTTTTGGAGAAAAGCAAAGTCGTTTCATTAGGCAAGTGCATAAAATGCCATCTGTATAAACAGAAATATCATGTTTGTTTGCCGCAGTTCCTCTAGATTTCTCTGTAAAAAATACGAATGTGTATAAATGGTGTCTCCATGTGGAACCAATTAGAGTTTCCCAGTACAAAATTAAATCTTCCCTGATAAAAAGCTTTCAAAACAATAAAGTCCTTCGATAATATCCAGAAAACACAAACACAGGGGCTGTGGCAATATCTGGGATTGAGTTAGCCAAAACAAAAGCGGATATTTCCGGTTTCATCCAGTCATATCCGGAAAAGTGGTGTAGAATACGTATGCAATGGACCGAGAAAATCACAGTAAAAAAGGTTTTGGAGAAAAGCAAAGTCGTTTCATTAGGCAAGTGCATAAAATGCCATCTGTATAAACAGAAATATCATGTTTGTTTGCCGCAGTTCCTCTCGCTTTCTCCCTAAAAAATACGAATGTGTATAAATGGTGTCTCCATGTGGAACCAATTAGAGTTTCCCAGTACAAAATTAAATCTTCCCTGATAAAAAGCTTTCAAAACAAAAACGTCCTTCGATAATATCCAGAAAGCACAAACACAGGTGCTGTGGCAATATCTGGGATTGAGTTAGCCAAAACAAAACCGGATATTTCCGGTTTCATCCAGTCATATCCAGAAAATGTGGTGTGGAATTCTATGCAATGGACCAAGAAAATCACAGTGAAAGTGATTTTGGAGAAAAAGGAAGTCTTTCCGTTAGGCAAGTGCATAAATTGTCATGTATACAAACAGAAATATCATGTTTGTTTGCGGCAGTTCCTCTAGCTTTCTCCTAGAAAATACAAATGTGTATAAATGGTGTCTCCATGTGGAAACTTTAGAGTTTCCCAGTACAAAATTAAATCTTCCCTGATTAAAAAAAAAACTTTCAAAACAATAAAGTCCATTGATAATATCACTAACACAAACACAGGGGCTTTGGCAGTATCTGGTATTGAGTTAGCCAAAACAAAAACGGATATTTCCGGTTTCATCCAGTCACATCCGGACAAAGTGGTGTGGATTTCGTATGCAATAGACCGAGAAAATTACAGTGAAAGTGGTTTTGGAGAAAGCAAAGTCTTTCCGTTAGGCAAGTGCATAAAATGTCATGTATACCAATAGAAATATCATGTTAGTTTGCCACAGTTCCTCTAGCTTTCTCCCTAGAAAATACGAATGTGTAGAGCTGGGGTCTCCATGTGGAACCTTTAGAGTTTCCCAGTACAAAATTAAATGTTCCCTGACAAAAAAAAGAAAAAAACTTTCAAAACAATAAAGTCCTTTGATAATATCCAGAAAACACAAACACAGGCGCTGTGGCAATATCTGGGATTGAGTTAGCCAAAACAAAACCGGATATTTCCGCTTTCATCCAGTCATATCCGGACAAAGTGGTGTGGAATTCTTATGCAATGACCGAGAAAATTACAGTGAAAGTGGTTTTGGAGAAAAGCAAAGTCTTTTCGTTAGGCAAGTGCATAAAATGTCTTGTATAGAAACAGAAATATCATGTTTGTTTGCCTCAGTACCTCTAGCTTTCTCCTAGAAAATACGAATGTGTAGAGCTGGGGTCTCCATGTGGAACCAATTAGAGTTTCCCAGTACAAAATTAAATCTTCCCTGATAAAAAGCATTTAAAATAATAAAGTCCTTCGATAATATCCAGAAACACAAACACAGAGGCTGTAGCAATATCTGGGATTGAGTTAGCCAAAACAAAAGCGGATATTTCCGGTTTCATCCAGTCATATCCGGAAAATGTGGTGTGGAATTCTATGCAATGGACCGAGAAAATCACAGTGAAAGTGGTTTTGGAGAAAAGCAAAGTCTTTCTGTTAGGCAAGTGCATAAAATGTCATGTATAGAAACAGAAATATCATGTTTGTTTGCCTCAGTACCTCTAGCTTTCTCCTAGAAAATACGAATGTGTAGAGCTGGGGTCTCCATGTGGAACCAATTAGAGTTTCCCAGTACAAAATTAAATCTTCCCTGATAAAAAGCTTTCAAAACAATAAAGTCCTTCGATAATATCCAGAAAACACAAACACAGGGCTGTGGCAATATCTGGGATTGAGTTAGCCAAAACAAAACCGGATATTTCCGGTTTCATCCAGTCATATCCGGAAAAATGGTGTGGAATTCATATGCAATGGATCGAGAAAATCACAGTAAAAATGGTTTTGGAGAAAAGCAAAGTCTTTTCATTACGGAAGTGCATAAAATGCCATCTATATAATCAGAAATATCATGTTTGTTTCCCGCAGTTCCTCTCGCTTTCTCCCTAAAAAATACCAAAGTGTATAAATGGTGTCTCCATGTGGAACCACTGAGTGTTTCCCAGTACAAAATTAAATGTTCCCTGAAAAAAAAAAGAAAAAAACTTTCAAAACAATAAAGTCCTTTGATAATATCCAGAAAACACAAACACAGGGGCTGTGGCAATATCTGGGATTGAGTTAGCCAAAACAAAACCGGATATTTCCGCTTTCATCCAGTCATATCCGGACAAAGTGGTGTGGAATTCTTATGCAATGGACCGAGAAAATCACAGTGAAAGTGGTTTTGGAGAAAAGCAAAGTCTTTTCATTAGGCAAGTGCATAAAATGCCATCTGTATAAACAGAAATATCATGTTTGTTTGCCGCAGTTCCTCTAGATTTCTCTGTAAAAAATACGAATGTGTATAAATGGTGTCTCCATGTGGAACCAATTAGAGTTTCCCAGTACAAAATTAAATCTTCCCTGATAAAAAGCTTTCAAAACAATAAAGTCCTTCGATAATATCCAGAAAACACAAACACAGGGGCTGTGGCAATATCTGGGATTGAGTTAGCCAAAACAAAAGCGGATATTTCCGGTTTCATCCAGTCATATCCGGAAAAGTGGTGTAGAATACGTATGCAATGGACCGAGAAAATCACAGTAAAAAAGGTTTTGGAGAAAAGCAAAGTCGTTTCATTAGGCAAGTGCATAAAATGCCATCTGTATAAACAGAAATATCATGTTTGTTTGCCGCAGTTCCTCTCGCTTTCTCCCTAAAAAATACGAATGTGTATAAATGGTGTCTCCATGTGGAACCAATTAGAGTTTCCCAGTACAAAATTAAATCTTCCCTGATAAAAAGCTTTCAAAACAAAAACGTCCTTCGATAATATCCAGAAAGCACAAACACAGGTGCTGTGGCAATATCTGGGATTGAGTTAGCCAAAACAAAACCGGATATTTCCGGTTTCATCCAGTCATATCCAGAAAATGTGGTGTGGAATTCTATGCAATGGACCAAGAAAATCACAGTGAAAGTGATTTTGGAGAAAAAGGAAGTCTTTCCGTTAGGCAAGTGCATAAATTGTCATGTATACAAACAGAAATATCATGTTTGTTTGCGGCAGTTCCTCTAGCTTTCTCCTAGAAAATACAAATGTGTATAAATGGTGTCTCCATGTGGAAACTTTAGAGTTTCCCAGTACAAAATTAAATCTTCCCTGATTAAAAAAAAAACTTTCAAAACAATAAAGTCCATTGATAATATCACAAACACAAACACAGGGGCTTTGGCAGTATCTGGTATTGAGTTAGCCAAAACAAAACCGGATATTTCCGGTTTCATCCAGTCACATCCGGACAAAGTGGTGTGGATTTCGTATGCAATAGACTGAGAAAATTACAGTGAAAGTGGTTTTGGAGAAAGCAAAGTCTTTCCGTTAGGCAAGTGCATAAAATGTCATGTATACCAATAGAAATATCATGTTAGTTTGCCACAGTTCCTCTAGCTTTCTCCCTAGAAAATACGAATGTGTAGAGCTGGGGTCTCCATGTGGAACCTTTAGAGTTTCCCAGTACAAAATTAAATGTTCCCTGACAAAAAAAAGAAAAAAACTTTCAAAACAATAAAGTCCTTTGATAATATCCAGAAAACACAAACACAGGCGCTGTGGCAATATCTGGGATTGAGTTAGCCAAAACAAAACCGGATATTTCCGCTTTCATCCAGTCATATCCGGACAAAGTGGTGTGGAATTCTTATGCAATGACCGAGAAAATTACAGTGAAAGTGGTTTTGGAGAAAAGCAAAGTCTTTTCGTTAGGCAAGTGCATAAAATGTCTTGTATAGAAACAGAAATATCATGTTTGTTTGCCTCAGTACCTCTAGCTTTCTCCTAGAAAATACGAATGTGTAGAGCTGGGGTCTCCATGTGGAACCAATTAGAGTTTCCCAGTACAAAATTAAATCTTCCCTGATAAAAAGCATTTAAAATAATAAAGTCCTTCGATAATATCCAGAAAACACAAACACAGAGGCTGTAGCAATATCTGGGATTGAGTTAGCCAAAACAAAACCGGATATTTCCGGTTTCATCCAGTCATATCCGGAAAATGTGGTGTGGAATTCTATGCAATGGACCGAGAAAATCACAGTGAAAGTGGTTTTGGAGAAAAGCAAAGTCTTTCTGTTAGGCAAGTGCATAAAATGTCATGTATAGAAACAGAAATATCATGTTTGTTTGCCTCAGTACCTCTAGCTTTCTCCTAGAAAATACGAATGTGTAGAGCTGGGGTCTCCATGTGGAACCAATTAGAGTTTCCCAGTACAAAATTAAATCTTCCCTGATAAAAAGCTTTCAAAACAATAAAGTCCTTCGATAATATCCAGAAAACACAAACACAGGGCTGTGGCAATATCTGGGATTGAGTTAGCCAAAACAAAACCGGATATTTCCGGTTTCATCCAGTCATATCCGGAAAAATGGTGTGGAATTCATATGCAATGGATCGAGAAAATCACAGTAAAAATGGTTTTGGAGAAAAGCAAAGTCTTTTCATTACGGAAGTGCATAAAATGCCATCTATATAATCAGAAATATCATGTTTGTTTCCCGCAGTTCCTCTCGCTTTCTCCCTAAAAAATACCAAAGTGTATAAATGGTGTCTCCATGTGGAACCACTGAGTGTTTCCCAGTACAAAATTAAATGTTCCCTGAAAAAAAAAAGAAAAAAACTTTCAAAACAATAAAGTCCTTTGATAATATCCACAAAAACAAAAACAGGGGCTGTGGCAGTATCTGGGATTGAGTTAGCCAAAACAAAACCGGATATTTCCGGTTTCATCCAGTCATATCCGGAAAAGTGGTGTAGAATACGTATGCAATGGACCGAGAAAATCACAGTAAAAAAGGTTTTGGAGAAAAGAAAGTCTTTTCCTTAGGGAAGTGCATAAAATGCCATCTATAAAAACAGAAATATCATGTGAGTTTGCCGCAGTTCCTCTAGCTTTCTCCCTAGAAAATACGAATGTGTATAATTGGTGTCTCCATATGGAACTACTGAGTGTTTCCCAGTACAAAATTAAATGTTCCCTGATAAAAAAAAAGAAAAAAACTTTCAAAACAATAAAGTCCTTTGATAATATCCAGAAAACTCAAACACAGGGGCTGTGGCAATATCGGGGATTGAGTTAGCCAAAACAATACCGGATATTTCCGGTTTCATCCAGTCATATCCGGACAAAGTGGTGTGGAATTCGTATGGAATGGACCGAGAAAACCACAGTAAAAATGGTTTTGGAGAAAAGCAGTCTTTTCGTTAGGAATATGCATAAAATGTCATGTATACAAACAGAAATATCATGTGAGTTTGCCGCAGTTCCTCTAGATTTCTGCCTAGAAAATACGAATGTGTAGAGCTGGTTTCTCCATGTCGAACCAGGGAGTGTTTCGCAGTCTAAAATTAAATGTTCCCTGATAAAAAAACGTTTAAAATGATAATATCTATTGATAATATCCAGAAAACACAAACACAGGGGCTATGGCAATATCTGGGATTGAGTTAGCCAAAACAAAACCGGATATTTCTGCTTTCATCCAGTCATATCCGGACAAAGTGGTGTGGAATTCTTATGCAATGGACCGAGAAAATCACAGTGAAAGTGGTTTTGGAGAAAAGCAAAGTCTTTTCGTTAGGCAAGTGCATAAAATGTCATGTATACAAACAGAAATATCATGTTTGTTTGCTGCAGTTCCTCTTGCTTTCTCCTAGAAAATACGAATGTGTAGAGCTGGTGTCTCCTTGTGGAAACAATTAGAGTTTCCCAGTAAAAAATTAAATGTTCCCTGATAAAAAAAAAGAAAAAAAACTTTCAAAACAATGAAGTCCTTCGATAATATCCAGAAAACACAAACAAGGGGCTGTGGCAATATCTTTGATTGAGTTAGCCAAAACAAAACCGGATATTTCCGGGTTCATCCAGTCATATCCGGACAAAGTGGTGTGGATTTCGTGTGCAATGGACCGAGAAAATCACAGTAAAAAAGGTTTTGGAGAAAAGCAAAGTCTTTTCCTTAGGGAAGTGCATAAAATGCCATCTATAAAAACAGAAATATCATGTGAGTTTGCTGCAGTTCCTCTAGCTTTCTCCCTAGAAAATACGAATGTGTATAATTGGTGTCTCCATATGGAACTACTGAGTGTTTCCCAGTACAAAATTAAATGTTCCCTGATAAAAAAAAAGAAAAAAACTTTCAAAACAATAAAGTCCTTTGATAATATCCAGAAAACACAAACACAGGGGCTGTGGCAATATCTTTGATTGAGTTAGCCAAAACAAAACCGGATATTTCCGGTTTCATCCAGTCATATCCGGACAAAGTGGTGTGGAATTCGTATGGAATGGACCGAGAAAACCACAGTAAAAATGGTTTTGGAGAAAAGCAGTCTTTTCGTTAGGAATATGCATAAAATGTCATGTATACAAACAGAAATATCATGTGAGTTTGCCGCAGTTCCTCTAGATTTCTGCCTAGAAAATACGAATGTGTAGAGCTGGTTTCTCCATGTCGAACCAGGGAGTGTTTCGCAGTCTAAAATTAAATGTTCCCTGATTAAAAAAACGTTTAAAATGATAATATCTATTGATAATATCCAGAAAACACAAACACAGGGGCTATGGCGATATCTGGGATTGAGTTAACCAAAGCAAAACCGTATATTTCCGGTTACAAGCAGTCATATCCGGACAAAGTGGTGTGGAATTCGTATGCAACGGACCGAGAAAATCACAGTAAAAATGGTTTTGGAGAAAAGCAAAGTCTTTTCGTTAGGCAAGTGCATAAAATGTCACGTATGCAAACAGAAATATCATTTGTGTTTGCCGCAGATCCTCTATCTTTCTCCCTAGAAAATACAAATGTGTAGAGCTGGTTTCTCCATGTTGAACCAGGGAGTATTTCTCAGTATAAAATTAAATGTTCCCTGAAAAAAAAAGTTTCAAATTAATAAGGTCCTTCGATAATATCCAGAAAACACAAACACAGGGGCTGTGGCAATATCGGGGATTGAGTTAGCCAAAACAAAACCGGATATTTCCGGTTTCATCCAGTCATATCCAGACAAAGTCGCATGGAATTCGTATGGAATGGACCGAGAAAATCACAGTAAAAATGGTTTTGGAGAAAAGAAAGTCTTTTCATTAGGCAAGTGCATAAAATGTCATGTATAGAAACAGCAATATCATGTTTGTTTGCTGCAGTTTCTCTAGATTTCCCCTAGAAAATACCAATGTGTAGAGCTGGTGTCTCCATGTGGAACCAATTAGAGTTTCCCAGTACAAAATTAAATGTTCCCTGACTTAAAAAAAAAACTTTCAAAACAATAAAGTCCTTCAATAATATCCAGAAAACACAAACACAGGGGCTGTGGCAATATCTGGGATTGAGTTAGCCAAAACAAAACCGGATATTTCCAGTTTCATCCAGTCGTATCCGGAAAAGTGGTGTAGAATACGTATGCAATGGACCAAGAAAATCACAGTAAAAAAGGTTTTGGAGAAAAGCAAAGTCGTTTCATTAGGCAAGTGCATAAAATGCCATCTGTATAAACAGAAATATCATGTTTGTTTGCCGCATTTCCTCTAGATTTCTCTGTAAAAAATACGAATGTGTATAAATGGTGTCTCCATGTGGAACCAATTAGAGTTTCCCAGTACAAAATTAAATCTTCCCTGATAGAAAGCTTTCAAAACAATAAAGTCCTTCGATAATATCCAGAAAACACAAACATAGGTGCTGTGGCAATATCTGGGATTGAGTTAGCCAAAACAAAACCGGATATTTCCGGTTTCATCCAGTCATATCCAGAAAATGTGGTGTGGAATTCTATGCAATGGACCAAGAAAATCACAGTGAAATTGATTTTGGAGAAAAACAAAGTCTTTCCGTTAGGCAAGTGCATAAATTGTCATGTATACAAACAGAAATATCATGTTTGTTTGCGGCAGTTCCTCTAGCTTTCTCCTAGAAAATACAAATGTGTATAAATGGTGTCTCCATGTGGAAACTTTAGAGTTTCCCAGTACAAAATTAAATCTTCCCTGATTAAAAAAAAAACTTTCAAAACAATAAAGTCCATTGATAATATCACAAACACAAACACAGGGGCTTTGGCAGTATCTGGTATTGAGTTAGCCAAAACAAAACCGGATATTTCCGGTTTCATCCAGTCACATCCGGACAAAGTGGTGTGGATTTCCTATGCAATAGACCGAGAAAATTACAGTGAATGTGGTTTTGGAGAAAGCAAAGTCTTTCCGTTAGGCAAGTGCATAAAATGTCATGTATACAAACAGAAATATCATGTTTGTTTGCCACAGTTCCTCTAGCTTTCTCCCTAGAAAATACGAATGTGTAGAGCTGGGGTCTCCATGTGGAACCTTTAGAGTTTCCCAGTACAAAATTAAATGTTCCCTGACAAAAAAAAGAAAAAAACTTTCAAAACAATAAAGTCCTTTGATAATATCCAGAAAACACAAACACAGGGGCTGTGGCAATATCTGGGATTGAGTTAGCCAAAACAAAACCGGATATTTCCGGTTTCATCCAGTCATATCCGGACAAAGTGGTGTGGAATTCTTATGCAATGACCGAGAAAATCACAGTGAAAGTGGTTTTGGAGAAAAGCAAAGTCTTTTCGTTAGGCAAGTGCATAAAATGTCTTGTATAGAAACAGAAATATCATGTTTGTTTGCCTCAGTACCTCTAGCTTTCTCCTAGAAAATACGAATGTGTAGAGCTGGGGTCTCCATGTGGAACCAATTAGAGTTTCCCAGTACAAAATTAAATCTTCCCTGATAAAAAGCATTCAAAATAATAAAGTCCTTCGATAATATCCAGAAAACACAAACACAGGGGCTGTAGCAATATCTGGGATTGAGTTAGCCAAAACAAAACCGGATATTTCCGCTTTCATCCAGTCATATCCGAAAAATGTGGTGTGGAATTCTATGCAATGGACCGAGAAAATCACAGTGAAAGTGGTTTTGGAGAAAAGCAAAGTCTTTCTGTTAGGCAAGTGCATAAAATGTCATGTATAGAAACAGAAATATCATGTTTGTTTGCCTCAGTACCTCTAGCTTTCTCCTAGAAAATATGAATGTGTAGAGCTGGGGTCTCCATGTGGAAACTTTAGAGTTTCCCAGTACAAAATTAAATCTTCCCTGATAAAAAGCTTTCAAAACAATAAAGTCCTTCGATAATATCCAGAAAACACAAACACAGGGCTGTGGCAATATCTGGGATTGAGTTAGCCAAAACAAAACCGGATATTTCCGGTTTCATCCAGTCATATCCGGAAAAATGGTGTGGAATTCATATGCAATGGATCGAGAAAATCACAGTAAAAATGGTTTTGGAGAAAATCAAAGTCTTTTCATTACGGAAGTGCATAAAATGCCATCTATATAATCAGAAATATCATGTTTGTTTCCCGCAGTTCCTCTCGCTTTCTCCCTAAAAAATACGAATGTGTATGAATGGTGTCTCCATGTGGAACCACTGAGTGTTTCCCAGTACAAAATTAAATGTTCCCTGAAAAAAAAAAGAAAAAAACTTTCAAAACAATAAAGTCCTTCGATAATATCCAAAAAACACAAACACAGGGGCTGTGGCAATATCTGGGATTGAGTTAGCCAAAACAAAACCGGATATTTCCGCTTTCATCCAGTCATATACGGACAAAGTGGTGTGGAATTCTTATGCAATGGACCGAGAAAATCACAGTGAAAATGGTTTTGGAGAAAAGCAAAGTCTTTTCGTTAGGCAAGTGCATAAAATGTCATGTATACAAACAGAAATATCATGTTTGTTTGCTGCAGGTCCTCTAGCTTTCTCCTAGAAAATACGAATGTGTAGAGCTGGTGTCTCCATGTGGAAGCAATTAGAGTTTCCCAGTAAAAAATTAAATGTTCCCTGATAAAAAAAAAGAAAAAAAAACTTTCAAAACAATAAAGTCCTTCGATAATATCCAGAAAACACAAAAAAGGGGCTGTGGCAATATCTTTGATTGAGTTAGCCAAAACAAAACCGGATATTTCCGCTTTCATCCAGTCATATCCGGACAAAGTGGTGTGGATTTCGTATGCAATGGACCGAGAAAATTACAGTGAAATTGGTTTTGGAGAAAGCAAAGTCTTTCCGTTAGGCAAGTGCATAAAATGTCATGTATAGAAACAGAAATATCATGTTTGTTTGCCACAGTTCCTCTAGCTTTCTCCCTAGAAAATACGAATGTGTAGAGCTGGTGTCTCCATGTGGAACCTTTAGAGTTTCCCAGTACAAAATTAAATCCTCCCTGATTAAAAAAAACCTTTCAAAACAATAAAGTCCATTGATAATATCCACAAAAACAAAAACAGGGGCTGTGGCAGTATCTGGGATTGAGTTAGCCAAAACAAAACCGGATATTTCCGGTTTCATCCAGTCATATCCGGAAAAGTGGTGTAGAATACGTATGCAATGGACCGAGAAAATCACAGTAAAAAAGGTTTTGGAGAAAAGAGTCTTTTCATTAGGCAAGTGCATAAAATGCCATCTATAAAAACAGAAATATCATGTTTGTTTGCCGCAGTTCCTCTAGCTTTCTCCCTAGAAAATACGAATGTGTATAATTGGTGTCTCCATATGGAACTACTGAGTGTTTCCCAGTACAAAATTAAATGTTCCCTGATAAAAAAAAAGAAAAAAACTTTCAAAACAATAAAGTCCTTTGATAATATCCAGAAAACACAAACACAGGGGCTGTGGCAATATCGGGGATTGAGTTAGCCAAAACAATACCGGATATTTCCGGTTTCATCCAGTCATATCCGGACAAAGTGGTGTGGAATTCGTATGGAATGGACCGAGAAAACCACAGTAAAAATGGTTTTGGAGAAAAGCAGTCTTTTCGTTAGGAATATGCATAAAATGTCATGTATACAAACAGAAATATCATGTGAGTTTGCCGCAGTTCCTCTAGATTTCTGCCTAGAAAATAAGAATGTGTAGAGCTGGTTTCTCCATGTCGAACCAGGGAGTGTTTCGCAGTCTAAAATTAAATGTTCCCTGATAAAAAAAACGTTTAAAATGATAATATCTATTGATAATATCCAGAAAACACAAACACAGGGGCTATGGCAACATCTGGGATTGAGTTAGCCAAAACAAAACCGGATATTTCCGCTTTCATCCAGTCATATCCGGACAAAGTGGTGTGGAATTCTTATGCAATGGACCGAGAAAATCACAGTGAAAGTGGTTTTGGAGAAAAGCAAAGTCTTTTCGTTAGGCAAGTGCATAAAATGTCATGTATACAAACAGAAATATCATGTTTGTTTGCCGCAGTTCCTCTAGCTTTCTCCCTAGAAAATACGAATGTGTATAATTGGTGTCTCCATATGGAACTACTGAGTGTTTCCCAGTACAAAATTAAATGTTCCCTGATAAAAAAAAAAGAAAAAAACTTTCAAAACAATAAAGTCCTTCGATAATATCCAGAAAACACAAACACAGGGCTGTGGCAATATCTGGGATTGAGTTAGCCAGAAAAAACCCGGATATTTCCGGATTCATCCAGTCATATACGGAAAAAGCAGTGTGGAATTCGTATGCAATGGAACGAGAAATTTACAGCGAAAATGGTTTTGGAATAAAGCGAAGTCTTTTGGTTAGGCAAGTGCATAAAATGTCATGTATACAAACAGAAATATCATTTTTGTTTGCCGCAGTTCCTCTAGATTTCTCCCTAGAAAATACGAATGTGTAGAGCTGGTTTCTCCATGTCGAACCAGGGAGTGTTTCGCAGTACAAAATTAAATGTTCCCTGATTAAAAAAAAGTTTCAAATCAATAAGGTCCTTCGATAATATCCAGAAAACACAAACACAGGGGCTGTGGCAATATCGGGGATTGAGTTAGCCAAAACAAAACCGGATATTTCCGGTTTCATCCAGTCATATCCGGACAAAGTGGTGTGGAATTCGTATGCAACGGACCGAGAAAATTACAGTGAAAGTGGTTTTGGAGAAAAGCAAAGTCTTTCCGTTAGGCAAGTGCATAAAATGTCATGTATAGAAACAGAAATATCAAGTTTGTTTGAACGCAGTTCCTCTAGCTTTCTCCTAGAAAATACGAATGTGTAGAGCTTGTGTCTCCATGTGGAACCAATTAGAGTTTCCCAGTACAAAATTAAATGTTCCCTGATTAAAAAAAAAAACCTTTCAAAACAATAAAGTCCTTCGATAATATCCAGAAAACACAAACACAGGGGCTGTGGCAATATCTGGATTTCAGTTAGCAAAACAAAAAACCGGATATTTCCGGATTCATCCAGTCATATACGGAAAAAGCAGTGTGGAATTCGTATGCAATGGAACGAGAAATTTACAGCGAAAATGGTTTTGGAGAAAAGCAAAGTCTTTCCGTTAGGCAAGTGCAGAAAATGTCATGTAAAGAAACAGCAATATCATGTTTGTTTGCCGAAGTTTCTCTAGCTTTCTCCTAGAAAATACGAATGTGTAGAGCTGGGGTCTCCATGTGGAACCAATTAGAGTTTCCCAGTACAAAATTAAATCTTCCCTGATAAAAAGCTTTCAAAACAATAAAGTCCTTCGATAATATCCAGAAAACACAAAAAAGGGGCTGTGGCAATATCTTTGATTGAGTTAGCCAAAACAAAACCGGATATTTCCGCTTTCATCCAGTCATATCCGGACAAAGTGGTGTGGATTTCGTATGCAATGGACCGAGAAAATTACAGTGAAATTGGTTTTGGAGAAAGCAAAGTCTTTCCGTTAGGCAAGTGCATAAAATGTCATGTATAGAAACAGAAATATCATGTTTGTTTGCCACAGTTCCTCTAGCTTTCTCCCTAGAAAATACGAATGTGTAGAGCTGGTGTCTCCATGTGGAACCTTTAGAGTTTCCCAGTACAAAATTAAATCCTCCCTGATTAAAAAAAACCTTTCAAAACAATAAAGTCCATTGATAATATCCACAAAAACAAAAACAGGGGCTGTGGCAGTATCTGGGATTGAGTTAGCCAAAACAAAACCGGATATTTCCGGTTTCATCCAGTCATATCCGGAAAAGTGGTGTAGAATACGTATGCAATGGACCGAGAAAATCACAGTAAAAAAGGTTTTGGAGAAAAGAGTCTTTTCATTAGGCAAGTGCATAAAATGCCATCTATAAAAACAGAAATATCATGTTTGTTTGCCGCAGTTCCTCTAGCTTTCTCCCTAGAAAATACGAATGTGTATAATTGGTGTCTCCATATGGAACTACTGAGTGTTTCCCAGTACAAAATTAAATGTTCCCTGATAAAAAAAAAGAAAAAAACTTTCAAAACAATAAAGTCCTTTGATAATATCCAGAAAACACAAACACAGGGGCTGTGGCAATATCGGGGATTGAGTTAGCCAAAACAATACCGGATATTTCCGGTTTCATCCAGTCATATCCGGACAAAGTGGTGTGGAATTCGTATGGAATGGACCGAGAAAACCACAGTAAAAATGGTTTTGGAGAAAAGCAGTCTTTTCGTTAGGAATATGCATAAAATGTCATGTATACAAACAGAAATATCATGTGAGTTTGCCGCAGTTCCTCTAGATTTCTGCCTAGAAAATAAGAATGTGTAGAGCTGGTTTCTCCATGTCGAACCAGGGAGTGTTTCGCAGTCTAAAATTAAATGTTCCCTGATAAAAAAAACGTTTAAAATGATAATATCTATTGATAATATCCAGAAAACACAAACACAGGGGCTATGGCAACATCTGGGATTGAGTTAGCCAAAACAAAACCGGATATTTCCGCTTTCATCCAGTCATATCCGGACAAAGTGGTGTGGAATTCTTATGCAATGGACCGAGAAAATCACAGTGAAAGTGGTTTTGGAGAAAAGCAAAGTCTTTTCGTTAGGCAAGTGCATAAAATGTCATGTATACAAACAGAAATATCATGTTTGTTTGCCGCAGTTCCTCTAGCTTTCTCCCTAGAAAATACGAATGTGTATAATTGGTGTCTCCATATGGAACTACTGAGTGTTTCCCAGTACAAAATTAAATGTTCCCTGATAAAAAAAAAAGAAAAAAACTTTCAAAACAATAAAGTCCTTCGATAATATCCAGAAAACACAAACACAGGGCTGTGGCAATATCTGGGATTGAGTTAGCCAGAAAAAACCCGGATATTTCCGGATTCATCCAGTCATATACGGAAAAAGCAGTGTGGAATTCGTATGCAATGGAACGAGAAATTTACAGCGAAAATGGTTTTGGAATAAAGCGAAGTCTTTTGGTTAGGCAAGTGCATAAAATGTCATGTATACAAACAGAAATATCATTTTTGTTTGCCGCAGTTCCTCTAGATTTCTCCCTAGAAAATACGAATGTGTAGAGCTGGTTTCTCCATGTCGAACCAGGGAGTGTTTCGCAGTACAAAATTAAATGTTCCCTGATTAAAAAAAAGTTTCAAATCAATAAGGTCCTTCGATAATATCCAGAAAACACAAACACAGGGGCTGTGGCAATATCGGGGATTGAGTTAGCCAAAACAAAACCGGATATTTCCGGTTTCATCCAGTCATATCCGGACAAAGTGGTGTGGAATTCGTATGCAACGGACCGAGAAAATTACAGTGAAAGTGGTTTTGGAGAAAAGCAAAGTCTTTCCGTTAGGCAAGTGCATAAAATGTCATGTATAGAAACAGAAATATCAAGTTTGTTTGAACGCAGTTCCTCTAGCTTTCTCCTAGAAAATACGAATGTGTAGAGCTTGTGTCTCCATGTGGAACCAATTAGAGTTTCCCAGTACAAAATTAAATGTTCCCTGATTAAAAAAAAAAACCTTTCAAAACAATAAAGTCCTTCGATAATATCCAGAAAACACAAACACAGGGGCTGTGGCAATATCTGGATTTCAGTTAGCAAAACAAAAAACCGGATATTTCCGGATTCATCCAGTCATATACGGAAAAAGCAGTGTGGAATTCGTATGCAATGGAACGAGAAATTTACAGCGAAAATGGTTTTGGAGAAAAGCAAAGTCTTTCCGTTAGGCAAGTGCAGAAAATGTCATGTAAAGAAACAGCAATATCATGTTTGTTTGCCGAAGTTTCTCTAGCTTTCTCCTAGAAAATACGAATGTGTAGAGCTGGGGTCTCCATGTGGAACCAATTAGAGTTTCCCAGTACAAAATTAAATCTTCCCTGATAAAAAGCTTTCAAAACAATAAAGTCCTTCGATAATATCCAGAAAACACAAACACAGGGGCTGTGGCAATATCTGGGATTGAGTTAGCCAAAACAAAACTGGATATTTCCGCTTTCATCCAGTCATATCCGGACAAAGTGGTGTGGAATTCATATGCAATGGACCGAGAAAATTACAGTGAAAGTGGTTTTGGAGAAAAGCAAAGTCTTTTCGTTAGGCAAGTGCATAAAATGTCACGTATGCAAACAGAAATATCATGTGTGTTTTCCGCAGTTCCTCTAGCTTTCTCCCTAGAATATACGAATGTGTAGAGCTGGTTTCTCCATGTCGAACCAGGGAGTATTTCGCAGTATAAAATTAAATGTTCCCTGCAAAAAAAAAAGTCTCAAATCAATAAGGTCCTTTGATAATATCCAGAAAACACAGAGGGGCTGTGGCAATATCTGGGATTCAGTTAGCCAAAACAAAACCGGATATTTCCGGATTCATCCAGTCCTATCCAGACAAAGTTGTGTGGAATTCATATGCAATGGACCGAGAAAATTACAGTGAAAGTGGTTTTGGAGAAAAGCAAAGTCTTTCCGTTAGGCAAGTGCATAAAATGTCATGTATAGAAACAGAAATATCATGTTTGTTTGCCGCAGTTCCTCTAGCTTTCTCCTAGAAAATACGAATGTGTAGAGTTGCTGTCTCCATGTGGAAACAGTTAGAGTTTCCCAGTACAAAAATTAAATGTTCCCTGATAAAAAAAAAACCTGTCAAAACAATAAATTCCTTCGATAATATCCAGAAAACACAAACACAGGGGCTGTGGCAATATCTGGGATTCAGTTAGCAAAAAAAACCCGGATATTTCCGGTTTCATCCAGTCATATCCGGAAAAATGGTGTGGAATTCATATGCAATGGATCGAGAAAATCACAGTAAAAATGGTTTTGGAGAAAAGCAAAGTCTTTTCATTACGGAAGTGCATAAAATGCCATCTATATAACCAGAAATATCATGTTTGTTTCCCGCAGTTCCTCTCGCTTTCTCCCTAAAAAATACAAATGTGTATAAATGGTGTCTCCATGTGGAACCACTGAGTGTTTCCCAGTACAAAATTAAATGTTCCCTGATTAAAAAAAAAAACTTTCAAAACAATAAAGTCCTTCGATAATATCCAGAAAACACAAACACAGGGGGCTGTGGCAATATCAGGGATTGAGTTGCCAAAACAAAACCGGATATTTCCGGTTTCATCCAGTCATATCCGGACAAAGTGGTGTGGAATTCATATGCAATGGACCGAGAAAATTACAGTGAAAGTGGTTTTGGAGAAAAGCAAAGTCTTTCCGTTAGGCAAGTGCATAAAATGTCATGTATACAAACAGAAATATCATGTTTGTTTGCCGCAGTTCCTCTAGTTTTCTCCTAGAAAATATGAATGTGTGGAGCTGGTGTCTCCATGTGGAAACAGTTAGAGTTTCCCAGTACAAAATTAAATGTTCCCTGATTAAAAAAAAAAAAACCTTTCAAAACAATAAAGTCCTTCGATAATATCCAGAAAACACAAACACAGGGGCTGTGGCAATATCTGGGATTGAGTTAGCCAAAACAAAACCGGATATTTCCGGTTTCATCCAGTCATATCCGGACAAAGTGGTGTGGAATTCATATGCAACGGACCGAGAAAATTACAGTGAAAGTGGTTTTGGAGAAAAGCAAAGTCTTTCCGTTAGGCAAGTGCATAAAATGTCATGTATAGAAACAGAAATATCATGTTTGTTTGCCGCAGTTTCTCTAGCTTTCTCCTAGAAAATACGAATGTGTAGAGCTGGTTTCTCCATGTGGCACCAATTAGAGTTTCCCAGTACAAAATTAAATCTTCCCTGATAAAAAGCTTTCAAAACAATAAAGTCCTTCGATAATATCCTGAAAACACAAACACAGGGGCTGTGGCAATATCTGGGATTGAGTTAGCCAAAACAAAACCGGATATTTCCACTTTCATCCAGTCATATCCGGAAAAATGGTGTGGAATTCATATGCAATGGATCGAGAAAATCGCAGTAAAAATGGTTTTGGAGAAAAGCAAAGTCTTTTCATTACGGAAGTGCATAAAATGCCATCTATATATACAGAAATATCATGTTTGTTTCCCGCAGTTCCTCTCGCTTTCTCCCTAAAAAATACGAATGTGTATAAATGGTGTCTCCATGTGGAACCACTGAGTGTTTCCCAGTACAAAATTAAACGTTCCCTGAAGAAAAAAGAAAAAAACTTTCAAAACAATAAAGTCCTTCGATAATATCCAGAAAACACAAACACAGGGCTGTGGCAATATCTGGGATTGAGTTAGCCAGAAAAAACCCGGATATTTCCGGATTCATCCAGTCATATACGGAAAAAGCAGTGTGGAATTCGTATGCAATGGAACGAGAAATTTACAGCGAAAATGGTTTTGGAATAAAGCGAAGTCTTTTGGTTAGGCAAGTGCATAAAATGTCATGTATACAAACAGAAATATCATTTTTGTTTGCCGCAGTTCCTCTAGATTTCTCCCTAGAAAATACGAATGTGTAGAGCTGGTTTCTCCATGTCGAACCAGGGAGTGTTTCGCAGTACAAAATTAAATGTTCCCTGATTAAAAAAAAGTTTCAAATCAATAAGGTCCTTCGATAATATCCAGAAAACACAAACACAGGGGCTGTGGCAATATCGGGGATTGAGTTAGCCAAAACAAAACCGGATATTTCCGGTTTCATCCAGTCATATCCGGACAAAGTGGTGTGGAATTCGTATGCAACGGACCGAGAAAATTACAGTGAAAGTGGTTTTGGAGAAAAGCAAAGTCTTTCCGTTAGGCAAGTGCATAAAATGTCATGTATAGAAACAGAAATATCAAGTTTGTTTGAACGCAGTTCCTCTAGCTTTCTCCTAGAAAATACGAATGTGTAGAGCTTGTGTCTCCATGTGGAACCAATTAGAGTTTCCCAGTACAAAATTAAATGTTCCCTGATTAAAAAAAAAAACCTTTCAAAACAATAAAGTCCTTCGATAATATCCAGAAAACACAAACACAGGGGCTGTGGCAATATCTGGATTTCAGTTAGCAAAACAAAAAACCGGATATTTCCGGATTCATCCAGTCATATACGGAAAAAGCAGTGTGGAATTCGTATGCAATGGAACGAGAAATTTACAGCGAAAATGGTTTTGGAGAAAAGCAAAGTCTTTCCGTTAGGCAAGTGCAGAAAATGTCATGTAAAGAAACAGCAATATCATGTTTGTTTGCCGAAGTTTCTCTAGCTTTCTCCTAGAAAATACGAATGTGTAGAGCTGGGGTCTCCATGTGGAACCAATTAGAGTTTCCCAGTACAAAATTAAATCTTCCCTGATAAAAAGCTTTCAAAACAATAAAGTCCTTCGATAATATCCAGAAAACACAAACACAGGGGCTGTGGCAATATCTGGGATTGAGTTAGCCAAAACAAAACTGGATATTTCCGCTTTCATCCAGTCATATCCGGACAAAGTGGTGTGGAATTCATATGCAATGGACCAAGAAAATTACAGTGAAAGTGGTTTTGGAGAAAAGCAAAGTCTTTTCGTTAGGCAAGTGCATAAAATGTCACGTATGCAAACAGAAATATCATGTGAGTTTTCCGCAGTTCCTCTAGCTTTCTCCCTAGAATATACGAATGTGTAGAGCTGGTTTCTCCATGTCGAACCAGGGAGTATTTCGCAGTATAAAATTAAATGTTCCCTGCAAAAAAAAAGTCTCAAATCAATAAGGTCCTTTGATAATATCCAGAAAACACAAACAGAGGGGCTGTGGCAATATCTGGGATTCAGTTAGCCAAAACAAAACCGGATATTTCCGGATTCATCCAGTCCTATCCAGACAAAGTTGTGTGGAATTCATATGCAATGGACCGAGAAAATTACAGTGAAAGTGGTTTTGGAGAAAAGCAAAGTCTTTCCGTTAGGCAAGTGCATAAAATGTCATGTATAGAAACAGAAATATCATGTTTGTTTGCCGCAGTTCCTCTAGCTTTCTCCTAGAAAATACGAATGTGTAGAGTTGTTGTCTCCATGTGGAAACAGTTAGAGTTTCCCAGTACAAAAATTAAATGTTCCCTGATAAAAAAAAAACCTTTCAAAACAATAAATTCCTTCGATAATATCCAGAAAACACAAACACAGGGGCTGTGGCAATATCTGGGATTCAGTTAGCAAAAAAAACCCGGATATTTCCTGTTTCATCCAGTCATATCCGGAAAAATGGTGTGGAATTCATATGCAATGGATCGAGAAAATCACAGTAAAAATGGTTTTGGAGAAAAGCAAAGTCTTTTCATTACGGAAGTGCATAAAATGCCATCTATATAACCAGAAATATCATGTTTGTTTCCCGCAGTTCCTCTCGCTTTCTCCCTAAAAAATACAAATGTGTATAAATGGTGTCTCCATGTGGAACCACTGAGTGTTTCCCAGTACAAAATTAAATGTTCCCTGATTAAAAAAAAAAACTTTCAAAACAATAAAGTCCTTCGATAATATCCAGAAAACACAAACACAGGGGGCTGTGGCAATATCAGGGATTGAGTTAGCCAAAACAAAACCGGATATTTCCGGTTTCATCCAGTCATATCCGGACAAAGTGGTGTGGAATTCATATGCAATGGACCGAGAAAATTACAGTGAAAGTGGTTTTGGAGAAAAGCAAAGTCTTTCCGTTAGGCAAGTGCATAAAATGTCATGTATACAAACAGAAATATCATGTTTGTTTGCCGCAGTTCCTCTAGTTTTCTCCTAGAAAATAAGAATGTGTGGAGCTGGTGTCTCCATGTGGAAACAGTTAGAGTTTCCCAGTACAAAATTAAATGTTCCCTGATTAAAAAAAAAAAAACCTTTCAAAACAATAAAGTCCTTCGATAATATCCAGAAAACACAAACACAGGGGCTGTGGCAATATCTGGGATTGAGTTAGCCAAAACAAAACCGGATATTTCCGGTTTCATCCAGTCATATCCGGACAAAGTGGTGTGGAATTCATATGCAACGGACCGAGAAAATTACAGTGAAAGTGGTTTTGGAGAAAAGCAAAGTCTTTTCGTTAGGCAAGTGCATAAAATGTCATGTATACAAACAGAAATATCATGTTTGTTTGCCGCAGTTCCTCTAGATTTATCCTAGAAAATTCGAATGTGTATAATTGGTGTCTCCATGTGGAACCAATTAGAGTTTCCCAGTAAAAAATTAAATGTTCCCTGATAAAAAAAAAAGAAAAAAAACCTTTCAAAACAATAAAGTCCTTCGATAATATCCAGAAAACACAAAAAAGGGGCTGTGGCAATATCTTTGATTGAGTTAGCCAAAACAAAACCGGATATTTCCGGTTTCATCCAGTCACATCCGGACAAAGTGGTGTGGATTTCGTATGCAATGGACCGAGAAAATTACAGTGAATGTGGTTTTGGAGAAAGCAAAGTCTTTCCGTTAGGCAAGTGCATAAAATGCCATCTATATAAACAGAAATATCATGTTTGTTTGCCGCAGTTCCTCTAGTTTCTCCCTAGAAAATATGAATGTGTAGAGCTGGTGTCTCCATGTGGAACCTTTAGAGTTTCCCAGTAAAAAATTAAATCCTCCCTGATTAAAAAAAAAACTTTCAAAACAATATACTCCATTTATAATATCCACAAAAAAAAAACAGGGGCTGTGGCAGTATCTGGGATTGTGTGAGCCAAAACAAAACCGGATATTTCCGGTTTCATCCAGTCATATCCGGACAAAGTCGTGTGGAATTCGTATGCAATGGACCGAGAAAATCACAGTAAAAATGGTTTTGGAGAAAAGCAAAGTCTTTTCATTAGGCAAGTGCATAAAATGCCATCTATAAAAACAGAAATATCATGTTTGTTTGCCGCAGTTCCTCTAGCTTTCTCCCTGGAAAATACGAATGTGTAGAGCTGGTTTCTCCATGTCGAACCAGGGAGTGTTTCGCAGTACAAAATTAAATGTTCCCTGATAAAAAAAACTTTTAAAATGATAATATCCATTGATAATATACAGAAAACACAAACACAGGGGCTATTGCAATATCTGGGATTGAGTTAACCAAAACAAAACCGTATATTTCCGGTTACAAGCAATCATATCCGGACAAAGTGGTGTGGAATTCGTATGCAATGGACCGAGAAAATCACAGTAAAAATGGTTTTGGAGAAAAGCAAAGTCTTTTCGTTAGGCAAGTGTATAAAATGTCACGTATGCAAACAGAAATATCATTTGTGTTTGCCGCAGATCCTCTATCTTTCTCCCTAGAAAATACGAATGTGTAGAGCTGGTTTCTCCATGTTGAACCAGGGAGTATTTCTCAGTATAAAATTAAATGTTCCCTGAAAATAAAAGTTTCAAATTAATAAGGTCCTTCGATAATATCCAGAAAACACAAACACAGGGGCTGTGGCAATATCGGGGATTGAGTTAGCCAAAACAAAACCGAATATTTCCGGTTTCATCCAGTCATATCCAGACAAAGTGGTGTGGAATTCGTATGCAATGGACCGAGAAAATTACAGTGAAAGTGGTTTTGGAGAAAAGCAAAGTCTTTCCGTTAGGCAAGTGCATAAAATGTCATGTATACAAACAGAAATATCATGCATGTTTGCCGCAGTTCCTCTAGATTTCTCCTAGAAAATAAGAATGTGTGGAGCTGGTGTCTCCATGTGGAAACAGTTAGAGTTTCCAGTACAAAATTAAATCTTCCCTGATAAAAAGCTTTCAAAACAATAAAGTCCTTCGATAATATCCAGAAAACACAAACACAGGTGCTGTGGCAATATCAGGGATTGAGTTAGCCAAAACAAAACCGGATATTTCCGGTTTCATCCAGTCATATCCGGACAAAGTGGTGTGGAATTCATACGCAATGGACCGAGAAAATTACAGTGAAAGTGGTTTTGGAGAAAAGCAAAGACTTTCCGTTAGGCAAGTGCATAAAATGTCATGTATACAAACAGAAATATCATGCATGTTTGCCGCAGTTCCTCTAGATTTCTCCTAGAAAATAAGAATGTGTGGAGCTGGTGTCTCCATGTGGCAACAGTTAGAGTTTCCCAGTACAAAATTAAATGTTCCCTGATTAAAAAAAAAACCTTTCAAAACAATAAAGTCCTTCGATAATATCCAGAAAACACAAACACATGGGCTGTGGCAATATCTGGGATTCAGTTAGCAAAAAAAACCCGGATATTTCCGGATTCATCCAGTCATATCCGGACAAAGTGGTGTGCAATTCGTATGCTATGGACTCAGAAAATTACAGTGAAAGTGGTTTTGGAATAAAGCGAAGTCTTTTCGTTAGGCAAGTGCATAAAATGTCATGTATACAAACAGAAATATCATTTTTGTTTGCCGAAGTTCCTCTAGATTTCTCCCTAGAAAATACGTATGTGTAGGGCTGGTTTCTCAATGTCGAACCAGGGAGTGTTCGCAGTACAAAATTAAATGTTCCCTGATAAAAAAAAGTTTCAAATCAATAAGTTCCTTCGATAATATCCAGAAAACACAAACACAGGGGCTGTGGCAATATCGGGGATTGAGTTAGCCAAAACAAAACCGGATATTTCCGGTTTCATCCAGTCATATCCGGACAAAGTGGTGTAGAATTCATATGCAACGGACCGAGAAAATTACAGTGAAAGTGGTTTTGGAGAAAAGCAAAGTCTTTCTATTAGGCAAGTGCATAAAATGTCATGTATAGAAACAGAAATATCATGTTTGTTTGCCGCAGTTCCTCTAGATTTATCCTAGAAAATTCGAATGTGTATAATTGGTGTCTCCATGTGGAACCAATTAGAGTTTCCCAGTAAAAAATTAAATGTTCCCTGATAAAAAAAAAAGAAAAAAATCCTTTCAAAACAATAAAGTCCTTCGATAATATCCAGAAAACACAAAAAAGGGGCTGTGGCAATATCTTTGATTGAGTTAGCCAAAACAAAACCGGATATTTCCGGTTTCATCCAGTCACATCCGGACAAAGTGGTGTGGATTTCGTATGCAATGGACCGAGAAAATTACAGTGAATGTGGTTTTGGAGAAAGCGAAGTCTTTTCGTTAGGCAAGTGCATAAAATGCCATCTATATAAACAGAAATATCATGTTTGTTTGCCGCAGTTCCTCTAGTTTCTCCCTAGAAAATATGAATGTGTAGAGCTGGTGTCTCCATGTGGAACCTTTAGAGTTTCCCAGTAAAAAATTAAATCCTCCCTGATTAAAAAAAAAAACTTTCAAAACAATATACTCCATTTATAATATCCACAAAAAAAAAACAGGGGCTGTGGCAGTATCTGGGATTGTGTGAGCCAAAACAAAACCGGATATTTCCGGTTTCATCCAGTCATATCCGGACAAAGTCGTGTGGAATTCGTATGCAATGGACCGAGAAAATCACAGTAAAAATGGTTTTGGAGAAAAGCAAAGTCTTTTCATTAGGCAAGTGCATAAAATGCCATCTATAAAAACAGAAATATCATGTTTGTTTGCCGCAGTTCCTCTAGCTTTCTCCCTGGAAAATACGAATGTGTAGAGCTGGTTTCTCCATGTCGAACCAGGGAGTGTTTCGCAGTACAAAATTAAATGTTCCCTGATAAAAAAAACTTTTAAAATGATAATATCCATTGATAATATACAGAAAACACAAACACAGGGGCTATTGCAATATCTGGGATTGAGTTAACCAAAACAAAACCGTATATTTCCGGTTACAAGCAATCATATCCGGACAAAGTGGTGTGGAATTCGTATGCAATGGACCGAGAAAATCACAGTAAAAATGGTTTTGGAGAAAAGCAAAGTCTTTTCGTTAGGCAAGTGTATAAAATGTCACGTATGCAAACAGAAATATCATTTGTGTTTGCCGCAGATCCTCTATCTTTCTCCCTAGAAAATACGAATGTGTAGAGCTGGTTTCTCCATGTTGAACCAGGGAGTATTTCTCAGTATAAAATTAAATGTTCCCTGAAAATAAAAGTTTCAAATTAATAAGGTCCTTCGATAATATCCAGAAAACACAAACACAGGGGCTGTGGCAATATCGGGGATAGAGTTAGCCAAAACAAAACCGAATATTTCCGGTTTCATCCAGTCATATCCAGACAAAGTGGTGTGGAATTCGTATGCTATGGACCGAGAAAATTACAGTGAAAGTGGTTTTGGAGAAAAGCAAAGTCTTTCCGTTAGGCAAGTGCATAAAATGTCATGTATAGAAACAGAAATATCATGTTTGTTTGCCGCAGTTCCTCTAGCTTTCTCCTAGAAAATACGAATGTGTAGAGCTTGTGTCTCCATGTGGAACCAATTAGAGTTTCCCAGTACAAAATTAAATGTTCCCTGATAAAAAAAAAAACCTTTCAAAACAATAAAGTCCTTCGATAATATCCAGAAAACACAAACACAGGGGCTGCGGCAATATCTGGGATTCAGTTAGCAAAAAAACCCGGATATTTCCAGATTCATCCAGTCATATACGGAAAAAGTGGTGTGCAATTCGTATGCAATGGACCGAGAAAATTACAGTGAAAGTGGTTTTGGAGAAAAGCAAAGTCTTTCCGTTAGGCAAGTGCATAAAATGTCATGTATAGAAACAGCAATATCATGTTTGTTTGCCGCAGTTTCTCTAGATTTCTCCTAGAAAATACGAATGTGTAGAGCTGGGGTCTCCATGTGGAACCAATTAGAGTTTCCAGTACAAAATTAAATCTTCCCTGATAAAAAGCTTTCAAAACAATAAAGTCCTTCCATAATATCTAGAAAACACAAACACAGGGGTTGTCGCAATATCTGGGATTGAGTTAGCCAAAACAAAACCGGATATTTCCGCTTTCATCCAGTCATATCCGGAAAAATGGTGTGGAATTCATATGCAATGGATCGAGAAAATCACAGTAAAAATGGTTTTGGAGAAAAGCATGGTCTTTTCATTACGGAAGTGCATAAAATGCCATCTATATAAACAGAAATATCATGTTTGTTTCCCGCAGTTCCTCTCGCTTTCTCCCTAAAAAATACGAATGTGTATAAATGGTGTCTCCATGTGGAACCACTGAGTGTTTCCCAGTACAAAATTAAATGTTCCCTGATTAAAAAAAAAAACCTTTCAAAACAATAAAGTCCTTCGATAATATCCAGAAAACACAAACACAGGTGCTGTGGCAATATCAGGGATTGAGTTAGCCAAAACAAAACCGGATATTTCCGGTTTCATCCAGTCATATCCGGACAAAGTGGTGTGGAATTCATACGCAATGGACCGAGAAAATTACAGTGAAAGTGGTTTTGGAGAAAAGCAAAGACTTTCCGTTAGGCAAGTGCATAAAATGTCATGTATACAAACAGAAATATCATGCATGTTTGCCGCAGTTCCTCTAGATTTCTCCTAGAAAATTCGAATGTGTATAATTGGTGTCTCCATGTGGAACCAATTAGAGTTTCCCAGTAAAAAATTAAATGTTCCCTGATAAAAAAAAAAGAAAAAAAACCTTTCAAAACAATAAAGTCCTTCGATAATATCCAGAAAACACAAAAAAGGGGCTGTGGCAATATCTTTGATTGAGTTAGCCAAAACAAAACCGGATATTTCCGGTTTCATCCAGTCACATCCGGACAAAGTGGTGTGGATTTCGTATGCAATGGACCGAGAAAATTACAGTGAATGTGGTTTTGGAGAAAGCGAAGTCTTTTCGTTAGGCAAGTGCATAAAATGCCATCTATATAAACAGAAATATCATGTTTGTTTGCCGCAGTTCCTCTAGTTTCTCCCTAGAAAATATGAATGTGTAGAGCTGGTGTCTCCATGTGGAACCTTTAGAGTTTCCCAGTAAAAAATTAAATCCTCCCTGATTAAAAAAAAAAACTTTCAAAACAATATACTCCATTTATAATATCCACAAAAAAAAAACAGGGGCTGTGGCAGTATCTGGGATTGTGTGAGCCAAAACAAAACCGGATATTTCCGGTTTCATCCAGTCATATCCGGACAAAGTCGTGTGGAATTCGTATGCAATGGACCGAGAAAATCACAGTAAAAATGGTTTTGGAGAAAAGCAAAGTCTTTTCATTAGGCAAGTGCATAAAATGCCATCTATAAAAACAGAAATATCATGTTTGTTTGCCGCAGTTCCTCTAGCTTTCTCCCTGGAAAATACGAATGTGTAGAGCTGGTTTCTCCATGTCGAACCAGGGAGTGTTTCGCAGTACAAAATTAAATGTTCCCTGATAAAAAAAACTTTTAAAATGATAATATCCATTGATAATATACAGAAAACACAAACACAGGGGCTATTGCAATATCTGGGATTGAGTTAACCAAAACAAAACCGTATATTTCCGGTTACAAGCAATCATATCCGGACAAAGTGGTGTGGAATTCGTATGCAATGGACCGAGAAAATCACAGTAAAAATGGTTTTGGAGAAAAGCAAAGTCTTTTCGTTAGGCAAGTGTATAAAATGTCACGTATGCAAACAGAAATATCATTTGTGTTTGCCGCAGATCCTCTATCTTTCTCCCTAGAAAATACGAATGTGTAGAGCTGGTTTCTCCATGTTGAACCAGGGAGTATTTCTCAGTATAAAATTAAATGTTCCCTGAAAATAAAAGTTTCAAATTAATAAGGTCCTTCGATAATATCCAGAAAACACAAACACAGGGGCTGTGGCAATATCGGGGATAGAGTTAGCCAAAACAAAACCGAATATTTCCGGTTTCATCCAGTCATATCCAGACAAAGTGGTGTGGAATTCGTATGCTATGGACCGAGAAAATTACAGTGAAAGTGGTTTTGGAGAAAAGCAAAGTCTTTCCGTTAGGCAAGTGCATAAAATGTCATGTATAGAAACAGAAATATCATGTTTGTTTGCCGCAGTTCCTCTAGCTTTCTCCTAGAAAATACGAATGTGTAGAGCTTGTGTCTCCATGTGGAACCAATTAGAGTTTCCCAGTACAAAATTAAATGTTCCCTGATAAAAAAAAAACCTTTCAAAACAATAAAGTCCTTCGATAATATCCAGAAAACACAAACACAGGGGCTGCGGCAATATCTGGGATTCAGTTAGCAAAAAAACCCGGATATTTCCAGATTCATCCAGTCATATACGGAAAAAGTGGTGTGCAATTCGTATGCAATGGACCGAGAAAATTACAGTGAAAGTGGTTTTGGAGAAAAGCAAAGTCTTTCCGTTAGGCAAGTGCATAAAATGTCATGTATAGAAACAGCAATATCATGTTTGTTTGCCGCAGTTTCTCTAGATTTCTCCTAGAAAATACGAATGTGTAGAGCTGGGGTCTCCATGTGGAACCAATTAGAGTTTCCAGTACAAAATTAAATCTTCCCTGATAAAAAGCTTTCAAAACAATAAAGTCCTTCCATAATATCTAGAAAACACAAACACAGGGGTTGTCGCAATATCTGGGATTGAGTTAGCCAAAACAAAACCGGATATTTCCGCTTTCATCCAGTCATATCCGGAAAAATGGTGTGGAATTCATATGCAATGGATCGAGAAAATCACAGTAAAAATGGTTTTGGAGAAAAGCATGGTCTTTTCATTACGGAAGTGCATAAAATGCCATCTATATAAACAGAAATATCATGTTTGTTTCCCGCAGTTCCTCTCGCTTTCTCCCTAAAAAATACGAATGTGTATAAATGGTGTCTCCATGTGGAACCACTGAGTGTTTCCCAGTACAAAATTAAATGTTCCCTGATTAAAAAAAAAAACCTTTCAAAACAATAAAGTCCTTCGATAATATCCAGAAAACACAAACACAGGTGCTGTGGCAATATCAGGGATTGAGTTAGCCAAAACAAAACCGGATATTTCCGGTTTCATCCAGTCATATCCGGACAAAGTGGTGTGGAATTCATACGCAATGGACCGAGAAAATTACAGTGAAAGTGGTTTTGGAGAAAAGCAAAGACTTTCCGTTAGGCAAGTGCATAAAATGTCATGTATACAAACAGAAATATCATGCATGTTTGCCGCAGTTCCTCTAGATTTCTCCTAGAAAATAAGAATGTGTGGAGCTGGTGTCTCCATGTGGCAACAGTTAGAGTTTCCCAGTACAAAATTAAATGTTCCCTGATTAAAAAAAAAAACCTTTCAAAACAATAAAGTCCTTCGATAATATCCAGAAAACACAAACACATGGGCTGTGGCAATATCTGGGATTCAGTTAGCAAAAAAAACCCGGATATTTCCGGATTCATCCAGTCATATCCGGACAAAGTGGTGTGCAATTCGTATGCTATGGACTCAGAAAATTACAGTGAAAGTGGTTTTGGAATAAAGCGAAGTCTTTTCGTTAGGCAAGTGCATAAAATGTCATGTATACAAACAGAAATATCATTTTTGTTTGCCGAAGTTCCTCTAGATTTCTCCCTAGAAAATACGTATGTGTAGGGCTGGTTTCTCAATGTCGAACCAGGGAGTGTTTCGCAGTACAAAATTAAATGTTCCCTGATAAAAAAAAGTTTCAAATCAATAAGTTCCTTCGATAATATCCAGAAAACACAAACACAGGGGCTGTGGCAATATCGGGGATTGAGTTAGCCAAAACAAAACCGGATATTTCCGGTTTCATCCAGTCATATCCGGACAAAGTGGTGTGGAATTCATATGCAACGGACCGAGAAAATTACAGTGAAAGTGGTTTTGGAGAAAAGCAAAGTCTTTCTATTAGGCAAGTGCATAAAATGTCATGTATAGAAACAGAAATATCATGTTTGTTTGCCGCAGTTCCTCTAGATTTATCCTAGAAAATTCGAATGTGTATAATTGGTGTCTCCATGTGGAACCAATTAGAGTTTCCCAGTAAAAAATTAAATGTTCCCTGATAAAAAAAAAAGAAAAAAAACCTTTCAAAACAATAAAGTCCTTCGATAATATCCAGAAAACACAAAAAAGGGGCTGTGGCAATATCTTTGATTGAGTTAGCCAAAACAAAACCGGATATTTCCGGTTTCATCCAGTCACATCCGGACAAAGTGGTGTGGATTTCGTATGCAATGGACCGAGAAAATTACAGTGAATGTGGTTTTGGAGAAAGCGAAGTCTTTTCGTTAGGCAAGTGCATAAAATGCCATCTATATAAACAGAAATATCATGTTTGTTTGCCGCAGTTCCTCTAGTTTCTCCCTAGAAAATATGAATGTGTAGAGCTGGTGTCTCCATGTGGAACCTTTAGAGTTTCCCAGTAAAAAATTAAATCCTCCCTGATTAAAAAAAAAAACTTTCAAAACAATATACTCCATTTATAATATCCACAAAAAAAAAACAGGGGCTGTGGCAGTATCTGGGATTGTGTGAGCCAAAACAAAACCGGATATTTCCGGTTTCATCCAGTCATATCCGGACAAAGTCGTGTGGAATTCGTATGCAATGGACCGAGAAAATCACAGTAAAAATGGTTTTGGAGAAAAGCAAAGTCTTTTCATTAGGCAAGTGCATAAAATGCCATCTATAAAAACAGAAATATCATGTTTGTTTGCCGCAGTTCCTCTAGCTTTCTCCCTGGAAAATACGAATGTGTAGAGCTGGTTTCTCCATGTCGAACCAGGGAGTGTTTCGCAGTACAAAATTAAATGTTCCCTGATAAAAAAAACTTTTAAAATGATAATATCCATTGATAATATACAGAAAACACAAACACAGGGGCTATTGCAATATCTGGGATTGAGTTAACCAAAACAAAACCGTATATTTCCGGTTACAAGCAATCATATCCGGACAAAGTGGTGTGGAATTCGTATGCAATGGACCGAGAAAATCACAGTAAAAATGGTTTTGGAGAAAAGCAAAGTCTTTTCGTTAGGCAAGTGTATAAAATGTCACGTATGCAAACAGAAATATCATTTGTGTTTGCCGCAGATCCTCTATCTTTCTCCCTAGAAAATACGAATGTGTAGAGCTGGTTTCTCCATGTTGAACCAGGGAGTATTTCTCAGTATAAAATTAAATGTTCCCTGAAAATAAAAGTTTCAAATTAATAAGGTCCTTCGATAATATCCAGAAAACACAAACACAGGGGCTGTGGCAATATCGGGGATAGAGTTAGCCAAAACAAAACCGAATATTTCCGGTTTCATCCAGTCATATCCAGACAAAGTGGTGTGGAATTCGTATGCTATGGACCGAGAAAATTACAGTGAAAGTGGTTTTGGAGAAAAGCAAAGTCTTTCCGTTAGGCAAGTGCATAAAATGTCATGTATAGAAACAGAAATATCATGTTTGTTTGCCGCAGTTCCTCTAGCTTTCTCCTAGAAAATACGAATGTGTAGAGCTTGTGTCTCCATGTGGAACCAATTAGAGTTTCCCAGTACAAAATTAAATGTTCCCTGATAAAAAAAAAAACCTTTCAAAACAATAAAGTCCTTCGATAATATCCAGAAAACACAAACACAGGGGCTGCGGCAATATCTGGGATTCAGTTAGCAAAAAAACCCGGATATTTCCAGATTCATCCAGTCATATACGGAAAAAGTGGTGTGCAATTCGTATGCAATGGACCGAGAAAATTACAGTGAAAGTGGTTTTGGAGAAAAGCAAAGTCTTTCCGTTAGGCAAGTGCATAAAATGTCATGTATAGAAACAGCAATATCATGTTTGTTTGCCGCAGTTTCTCTAGATTTCTCCTAGAAAATACGAATGTGTAGAGCTGGGGTCTCCATGTGGAACCAATTAGAGTTTCCAGTACAAAATTAAATCTTCCCTGATAAAAAGCTTTCAAAACAATAAAGTCCTTCCATAATATCTAGAAAACACAAACACAGGGGTTGTCGCAATATCTGGGATTGAGTTAGCCAAAACAAAACCGGATATTTCCGCTTTCATCCAGTCATATCCGGAAAAATGGTGTGGAATTCATATGCAATGGATCGAGAAAATCACAGTAAAAATGGTTTTGGAGAAAAGCATGGTCTTTTCATTACGGAAGTGCATAAAATGCCATCTATATAAACAGAAATATCATGTTTGTTTCCCGCAGTTCCTCTCGCTTTCTCCCTAAAAAATACGAATGTGTATAAATGGTGTCTCCATGTGGAACCACTGAGTGTTTCCCAGTACAAAATTAAATGTTCCCTGATTAAAAAAAAAAACCTTTCAAAACAATAAAGTCCTTCGATAATATCCAGAAAACACAAACACAGGTGCTGTGGCAATATCAGGGATTGAGTTAGCCAAAACAAAACCGGATATTTCCGGTTTCATCCAGTCATATCCGGACAAAGTGGTGTGGAATTCATACGCAATGGACCGAGAAAATTACAGTGAAAGTGGTTTTGGAGAAAAGCAAAGACTTTCCGTTAGGCAAGTGCATAAAATGTCATGTATACAAACAGAAATATCATGCATGTTTGCCGCAGTTCCTCTAGATTTCTCCTAGAAAATAAGAATGTGTGGAGCTGGTGTCTCCATGTGGCAACAGTTAGAGTTTCCCAGTACAAAATTAAATGTTCCCTGATTAAAAAAAAAAACCTTTCAAAACAATAAAGTCCTTCGATAATATCCAGAAAACACAAACACATGGGCTGTGGCAATATCTGGGATTCAGTTAGCAAAAAAAACCCGGATATTTCCGGATTCATCCAGTCATATCCGGACAAAGTGGTGTGCAATTCGTATGCTATGGACTCAGAAAATTACAGTGAAAGTGGTTTTGGAATAAAGCGAAGTCTTTTCGTTAGGCAAGTGCATAAAATGTCATGTATACAAACAGAAATATCATTTTTGTTTGCCGAAGTTCCTCTAGATTTCTCCCTAGAAAATACGTATGTGTAGGGCTGGTTTCTCAATGTCGAACCAGGGAGTGTTTCGCAGTACAAAATTAAATGTTCCCTGATAAAAAAAAGTTTCAAATCAATAAGTTCCTTCGATAATATCCAGAAAACACAAACACAGGGGCTGTGGCAATATCGGGGATTGAGTTAGCCAAAACAAAACCGGATATTTCCGGTTTCATCCAGTCATATCCGGACAAAGTGGTGTGGAATTCATATGCAACGGACCGAGAAAATTACAGTGAAAGTGGTTTTGGAGAAAAGCAAAGTCTTTCTATTAGGCAAGTGCATAAAATGTCATGTATAGAAACAGAAATATCATGTTTGTTTGCAGCAGTTCCTCTAGATTTCTCCTAGAAAATACGAATGTGTAGAGCTGGGGTCTCCATGTGGAACTAATTAAAGTTTCCCAGTAAAAAATTAAATGTTCCCTGATTAAAAAAAAAAAAACCTTTCAAAACAATAAAGTCCTTCGATAATATCCAGAAAACACAAAAAAGGGGCTGTGGCAATATCTTTGATTGAGTTAGGCAAAACAAAACCGGATATTTCCGGTTTCATCCAGTCACATCTGAACAAAGTCGTGTGGAATTCGTATGCAATGGACCGAGAAAATTACAGTGAAAGTGGTTTTGGAGATAGCAAAGTCTTGTCATTAGGTAAGTGCATAAAATGTCATGTATACAAACAGAAATATCATGTTTGTTTGCCGCAGTTCCTCTAGCTTTCTCCCTAGAAAATACGAATGTGTAGAGCTGGTGTCTCCATTTGGAACTTTTAGAGTTTCCCAGTACAAAATTAATCTTCCCTGATTAAAAAAAAAAAAAAACCTTTCAAAACAATAAAGTCCTTCGATAATATCCAGAAAACACAAACACAGGGGCTGTGGCAATGTCGGGGATTGAGTTAGCCAAAACAAAACCGGATATTTCCAGTTTCATCCAGTCATATCCGGACAAAGTGGTGTGGAATTCATATGCAATGGACCGAGAAAATTACAGTGAAAGTGGTTTTGGAGAAAAGCAAAGTCTTTCTGTTAGGCAAGTGCATAAAATGTCATGAATAGAAACAGAAATATCATGTTTGTTTGCGGCAGTTCCTCTAGTTTTCTCCTAGAAAATACGAATGTGTGGAGCTGGTGTCTCCATGTGGAAACAGTTAGAGTTTCCCAGTACAAAATTAAATGTTCCCTGATTAAAAAAAAAAACCTTTCAAAACAATAAAGTCCTTCGATAATATCCAGAAAACACAAACACATGGGCTGTGGCAATATCTTGGATTCAGTTAGCAAAAAAAACCCGGATATTTCCGGATTCATCCCGTCATATACGGACAAAGTGGTGTGCAATTCGTATGCTATGGACTCAGAAAATTACAGTGAAAGTGGTTTTGGAATAAAGCGAAGTCTTTTCGTTAGGCAAGTGCATAAAATGTCATGTATACAAACAGAAATATCATAGTTGTTTGCCGCAGTTCCTCCTGATTTCTCCCTAGAAAATACGAATGTATAGAGCTGGTTTCTCCATGTCGAACCAGGGAGTGTTTCGCAGTACAAAATTAAATGTTCACTGATAAAAAAAAGGTTTCAAATCAATAAGGTCCTTCGATAATATCCAGAAAACACAAACACAGGGGCTGTGGCAATATCGGGGATTGAGTTAGCCAAAACAAAACCGGATATTTCCGGTTTCATCCAGTCATATCCGGACAAAGTGGTGTGGAATTCATATGCAACGGACCGAGAAAATTACAGTGAAAGTGGTTTTGGAGAAAAGCAAAGTCTTTCCGTTAGGCAAGTGCATAAAATGTCATGTATAGAAACACAAATATCATGTTTGTTTGCCGCAGTTCCTCTAGCTTTCTCCTAGAAAATACGAATGTGTAGAGCTGGGGTCTCCATGTGGAACCAATTAGAGTTTCCCAGTACAAAATTAAATCTTCCCTGATAAATAGCTTTCAAAACAATAAAGTCCTTCGATAATATCCAAAACACAAACACAGGTGCTGTGGCAATATCTGGGATTGAGTTAGCCAAAACAAAACCGGATATTTCCGGTTTCATCCAGTCATATCCGGACAAAGTGGTGTGCAATTCGTATGCAATGGACCGAGAAAATCACAGTGAAAGTGGTTTTGGAGAAAAGAAAAGTCTTTCCGTTAGGCAAGTGCATAAAATGTCATGTATAGAAACCAAAATATCATGTTTGTTTGCCGCAGTTCTTCTAGATTTCTCCTAGAAAATACGAATGTGTAGAGCTGGTGTCTCCATGTGGAACCAATTAAAGTTTCCCAGTAAAAAATTAAATGTTCCTTGATAAAAAAAAGAAAAAAAAACCTTTCAAAATAATAAAGTCCTTCGATAATATCCAGAAAACACAAAAAGAGGGGCTGTGGCAATATCTTTGATTGAGTTAGCCAAAAAAAAAACCGGATATTTCCCGTTTCATCCAGTCACAT
The DNA here is from genome assembly GCF_033115175.1 of Lepus europaeus. Lineage (NCBI taxonomy): Eukaryota > Metazoa > Chordata > Mammalia > Lagomorpha > Leporidae > Lepus > Lepus europaeus. The sequence continues at coordinate 32,295,823 of NC_084847.1, forward strand.
CTGGACAAAGTGGTGGGGAATTCGTATGCAATGGACAGAGAAAATTACAGTGAAAGTGGTTTTGGAGATAGCAAAGTCTTTCCGTTAGGTAAGTGCATAAAATGTGATGTATACAAACAGAAATATCATGTTTGTTTGCTGAAGTTCCTCTAGCTTTCTCCTTAGAAAATACGAATGTGTAGAGCTGGTGTCTCCATGTGGAACTTTTGAGTTTCCCAGTACAAAATTAAATTTTCCCTGATTAAAAAAATTTTTTTCAAAACAATAAAATCCATTGATAATATCCACAAACACAAACACAGGGGCTGTGGCAATATCTGGCATTGAGTTAGCCAAAACAAAACCGGATATTTCCGGTTGAATCCAGTCATATCCGGACAAAGTGGTGTGCAATTCGTATTCAATGGAACGAGAAAATCACAGTGAAAGTGTTTTTGGAGAAAAGCAAAGTCTTTTCGTTAGACAAGTGCATAAAATGTCACGTATACAAACAGAAATATCATGTGAGTTTGCCGCAGTTCCTCTAGCTTTCTCCCTAGAAAATACGAATGTGTAGAGCTGGTGGCTCCCTGTGGAACCAGTGAGTGTTTCCCAGTACAAAATTAAATGTTCCCTGATAAAAAAAAACTTTCAAAACAATAAAGTCCTTCGATAATATCCAGAAAGCAGAAACACAGGGGCTGTGGCAATATCTGGGTTTGAGTTAGCCAAAACAAAACCGGATATTTCCGGTTTCATCCAGTCATATCCGGACAAAGTGGTGTGCAATTCTTATGCAATGGACTGAGAAAATTACAATGAAAGTAGTTTTGGAGAAAAGCAAAGTGTTTTCATTAGGCAAGTGCATAAAATACTTTCTATAGAAACAGAAATATCATGTTTGTTTGCCGCGGTTCCTCTAGCTTTCTACCTAGAAAATACGAATGTGTAGAGCTGGTGTCTCCATGTCGAACCAGGGAGTGTTTACTAGTACAAAATTAAATGTTCCCTGATTAAAAAAAAAAAACTTTCAAAACAATAAAGTCCTTTGATAATATCCAGAAAACACAAACACAGGGGCTGTGGCAATATCGGGGATTGAGTTAGCCAAAACAAAACCGAATATTTCCGGTTTCATCCAGTCATATCCAGACAAAGTGGTGTGGAATTCGTATGCAATGGACCGAGAAAATTACAGTGAAAGTGGTTTTGGAGAAAAGCAAAGTCTTTCCGTTAGGCAAGTGCATAAAATGTCATGTATAGAAACACAAATATCATGTTTGTTTGCCGCAGTTCCTCTAGCTTTCTCCTAGAAAATACGAATGTGTAGAGCTGGGGTCTCCATGTGGAACCAATTAGAGTTTCCCAGTACAAAATTAAATCTTCCCTGATAAATAGCTTTCAAAACAATAAAGTCCTTCGATAATATCCAGAAAACACAAACACAGGGGCTGTGGCAATATCTGGGATTGAGTTAGCCAAAACAAAACCGGATATTTCCGGTTTCATCCAGTCATATCCGGACAAAGTGGTGTGCAATTCGTATGCAATGGACCGAGAAAATCACAGTGAAAGTGGTTTTGGAGAAAAGAAAAGTCTTTCCGTTAGGCAAGTGCATAAAATGTCATGTATAGAAACCAAAATATCATGTTTGTTTGCCGCAGTTCTTCTAGATTTCTCCTAGAAAATACGAATGTGTAGAGCTGGTGTCTCCATGTGGAACCAATTAAAGTTTCCCAGTAAAAAATTAAATGTTCCTTGATAAAAAAAAAGAAAAAAAAAACCTTTCAAAATAATAAAGTCCTTCGATAATATCCAGAAAACACAAAAAGAGGGGCTGTGGCAATATCTTTGATTGAGTTAGCCAAAAAAAAAACCGGATATTTCCCGTTTCATCCAGTCACATCTGGACAAAGTGGTGGGGAATTCGTATGCAATGGACCGAGAAAACCACAGTAAAAATGGTTTTGGAGAAAAGCAATGTCGTTTCATTAGGCAAGTGAATAAAATGCCATCTGTATAAACAGAAATATCATGTTTGTTTGCGGCAGTTCCTCTAGTTTTCTCCTAGAAAATACGAATGTGTGGAGCTGGTGTCTCCATGTGGAACTTTTAGAGTTTCCCAGTACAAAATTAATCTTCCCTGATTAAAAAAAAAAAAACCTTTCAAAACAATAAAGTCCTTCGATAATATCCAGAAAACACAAACACATGGGCTGTGGCAATATCTTGGATTCAGTTAGCAAAAAAAACCCGGATATTTCCGGATTCATCCCGTCATATACGGACAAAGTGGTGTGCAATTCGTATGCTATGGACTCAGAAAATTACAGTGAAAGTGGTTTTGGAATAAAGCGAAGTCTTTTCGTTAGGCAAGTGCATAAAATGTCATGTATACAAACAGAAATATCATAGTTGTTTGCCGCAGTTCCTCCTGATTTCTCCCTAGAAAATACGAATGTATAGAGCTGGTTTCTCCATGTCGAACCAGGGAGTGTTTCGCAGTACAAAATTAAATGTTCACTGATAAAAAAAAGGTTTCAAATCAATAAGGTCCTTCGATAATATCCAGAAAACACAAACACAGGGGCTGTGGCAATATCGGGGATTGAGTTAGCCAAAACAAAACCGGATATTTCCGGTTTCATCCAGTCATATCCGGACAAAGTGGTGTGGAATTCATATGCAACGGACCGAGAAAATTACAGTGAAAGTGGTTTTGGAGAAAAGCAAAGTCTTTCCGTTAGGCAAGTGCATAAAATGTCATGTATAGAAACACAAATATCATGTTTGTTTGCCGCAGTTCCTCTAGCTTTCTCCTAGAAAATACGAATGTGTAGAGCTGGGGTCTCCATGTGGAACCAATTAGAGTTTCCCAGTACAAAATTAATCTTCCCTGATAAATAGCTTTCAAAACAATAAAGTCCTTCGATAATATCCAAAACACAAACACAGGTGCTGTGGCAATATCTGGGATTGAGTTAGCCAAAACAAAACCGGATATTTCCGGTTTCATCCAGTCATATCCGGACAAAGTGGTGTGCAATTCATATGCAATGGACCGAGAAAATCACAGTGAAAGTGGTTTTGGAGAAAAGAAAAGTCTTTCCGTTAGGCAAGTGCATAAAATGTCATGTATAGAAACCAAAATATCATGTTTGTTTGCCGCAGTTCTTCTAGATTTCTCCTAGAAAATACGAATGTGTAGAGCTGGTGTCTCCATGTGGAACCAATTAAAGTTTCCCAGTAAAAAATTAAATGTTCCTTGATAAAAAAAAGAAAAAAAAACCTTTCAAAATAATAAAGTCCTTCGATAATATCCAGAAAACACAAAAAGAGGGGCTGTGGCAATATCTTTGATTGAGTTAGCCAAAAAAAAAACCGGATATTTCCCGTTTCATCCAGTCACATCTGGACAAAGTGGTGGGGAATTCGTATGCAATGGACAGAGAAAATTACAGTGTAAGTGGTTTTGGAGATAGCAAAGTCTTTCCGTTAGGTAAGTGCATAAAATGTGATGTATACAAACAGAAATATCATGTTTGTTTGCTGAAGTTCCTCTAGCTTTCTCCTTAGAAAATACGAATGTGTAGAGCTGGTGTCTCCATGTGGAACTTTTGAGTTTCCCAGTACAAAATTAAATTTTCCCTGATTAAAAAAATTTTTTTCAAAACAATAAAATCCATTGATAATATCCACAAACACAAACACAGGGGCTGTGGCAATATCTGGCATTGAGTTAGCCAAAACAAAACCGGATATTTCCGGTTGAATCCAGTCATATCCGGACAAAGTGGTGTGCAATTCGTATTCAATGGAACGAGAAAATCACAGTGAAAGTGTTTTTGGAGAAAAGCAAAGTCTTTTCGTTAGACAAGTGCATAAAATGTCACGTATACAAACAGAAATATCATGTGAGTTTGCCGCAGTTCCTCTAGCTTTCTCCCTAGAAAATACGAATGTGTAGAGCTGGTGGCTCCCTGTGGAACCAGTGAGTGTTTCCCAGTACAAAATTAAATGTTCCCTGATAAAAAAAAACTTTCAAAACAATAAAGTCCTTCGATAATATCCAGAAAGCACAAACACAGGGGCTGTGGCAATATCTGGGTTTGAGTTAGCCAAAACAAAACCGGATATTTCCGGTTTCATCCAGTCATATCCGGACAAAGTGGTGTGCAATTCTTATGCAATGGACTGAGAAAATTACAATGAAAGTAGTTTTGGAGAAAAGCAAAGTGTTTTCATTAGGCAAGTGCATAAAATACTTTCTATAGAAACAGAAATATCATGTTTGTTTGCCGCGGTTCCTCTAGCTTTCTACCTAGAAAATACGAATGTGTAGAGCTGGTGTCTCCATGTCGAACCAGGGAGTGTTTACTAGTACAAAATTAAATGTTCCCTGATTAAAAAAAAAAAACTTTCAAAACAATAAAGTCCTTTGATAATATCCAGAAAACACAAACACAGGGGCTGTGGCAATATCGGGGATTGAGTTAGCCAAAACAAAACCGAATATTTCCGGTTTCATCCAGTCATATCCAGACAAAGTGGTGTGGAATTCGTATGCAATGGACCGAGAAAATTACAGTGAAAGTGGTTTTGGAGAAAAGCAAAGTCTTTCCGTTAGGCAAGTGCATAAAATGTCATGTATAGAAACACAAATATCATGTTTGTTTGCCGCAGTTCCTCTAGCTTTCTCCTAGAAAATACGAATGTGTAGAGCTGGGGTCTCCATGTGGAACCAATTAGAGTTTCCCAGTACAAAATTAAATCTTCCCTGATAAATAGCTTTCAAAACAATAAAGTCCTTCGATAATATCCAGAAAACACAAACACAGGGGCTGTGGCAATATCTGGGATTGAGTTAGCCAAAACAAAACCGGATATTTCCGGTTTCATCCAGTCATATCCGGACAAAGTGGTGTGCAATTCGTATGCAATGGACCGAGAAAATCACAGTGAAAGTGGTTTTGGAGAAAAGAAAAGTCTTTCCGTTAGGCAAGTGCATAAAATGTCATGTATAGAAACCAAAATATCATGTTTGTTTGCCGCAGTTCTTCTAGATTTCTCCTAGAAAATACGAATGTGTAGAGCTGGTGTCTCCATGTGGAACCAATTAAAGTTTCCCAGTAAAAAATTAAATGTTCCTTGATAAAAAAAAGAAAAAAAAAACCTTTCAAAATAATAAAGTCCTTCGATAATATCCAGAAAACACAAAAAGAGGGGCTGTGGCAATATCTTTGATTGAGTTAGCCAAAAAAAAAACCGGATATTTCCCGTTTCATCCAGTCACATCTGGACAAAGTGGTGGGGAATTCGTATGCAATGGACAGAGAAAATTACAGTGAAAGTGGTTTTGGAGATAGCAAAGTCTTTCCGTTAGGTAAGTGCATAAAATGTGATGTATACAAACAGAAATATCATGTTTGTTTGCCGAAGTTCCTCTAGCTTTCTCCTTAGAAAATACGAATGTGTAGAGCTGGTGTCTCCATGTGGAACTTTTGAGTTTCCCAGTACAAAATTAAATTTTCCCTGATTAAAAAAATTTTTTTCAAAACAATAAAATCCATTGATAATATCCACAAACACAAACACAGGGGCTGTGGCAATATCTGGCATTGAGTTAGCCAAAACAAAACCGGATATTTCTGGTTGAATCCAGTCATATCCGGACAAAGTGGTGTGCAATTCGTATTCAATGGAACGAGAAAATCACAGTGAAAGTGTTTTTGGAGAAAAGCAAAGTCTTTTCGTTAGACAAGTGCATAAAATGTCACGTATACAAACAGAAATATCATGTGAGTTTGCCGCAGTTCCTCTAGCTTTCTCCCTAGAAAATACGAATGTGTAGAGCTGGTGGCTCCCTGTGGAACCAGTGAGTGTTTCCCAGTACAAAATTAAATGTTCCCTGATAAAAAAAACTTTCAAAACAATAAAGTCCTTCGATAATATCCAGAAAGCACAAACACAGGGGCTGTGGCAATATCTGGGTTTGAGTTAGCCAAAACAAAACCGGATATTTCCGGTTTCATCCAGTCATATCCGGACAAAGTGGTGTGCAATTCTTATGCAATGGACTGAGAAAATTACAATGAAAATAGTTTTGGAGAAAAGCAAAGTGTTTTCATTAGGCAAGTGCATAAAATACTTTCTATAGAAACAGAAATATCATGTTTGTTTGCCGCGGTTCCTCTAGCTTTCTACCTAGAAAATACGAATGTGTAGAGCTGGTGTCGCCATGTCGAACCAGGGAGTGTTTACTAGTACAAAATTAAATGTTCCCTGATTAAAAAAAAAAAAACTTTCAAAACAATAAAGTCCTTTGATAATATCCAGAAAACACAAACACAGGGGCTGTGGCAATATCGGGGATTGAGTTAGCCAAAACAAAACCGAATATTTCCGGTTTCATCCAGTCATATCCAGACAAAGTGGTGTGGAATTCGTATGCTATGGACCGAGAAAATTACAGTGAAAGTGGTTTTGGAGAAAAGCAAAGTCTTTCCGTTAGGCAAGTGCATAAAATGTCATGTATAGAAACACAAATATCATGTTTGTTTGCCGCAGTTCCTCTAGCTTTCTCCTAGAAAATACGAATGTGTAGAGCTGGGGTCTCCATGTGGAACCAATTAGAGTTTCCCAGTACAAAATTAAATGTTCCCTGATAAAAAAAAAAAAAAACCTTTCAAAACAGTAAAGTCCTTCGATAATATCCAGAAAACACAAACACAGGGGCTGCGGCAATATCTGGGATTCAGTTAGCAAAAAAAACCCGGATATTTCCAGATTCATCCAGTCATATACGGAAAAAGTGGTGTGCAATTCGTATGCAATGGACCGAGAAAATTACAGTGAAAGTGGTTTTGGAGAAAAGCAAAGTCTTTCCGTTAGGCAAGTGCATAAAATGTCATGTATAGAAACAGCAATATCATGTTTGTTTGCCGCAGTTTCTCTAGATTTCTCCTAGAAAATACGAATGTGTAGAGCTGGGGTCTCCATGTGGAACCAATTAGAGTTTCCAGTACAAAATTAAATCTTCCCTGATAAAAAGCTTTCAAAACAATAAAGTCCTTCCATAATATCTAGAAAACACAAACACAGGGGTTGTCGCAATATCTGGGATTGAGTTAGCCAAAACAAAACCGGATATTTCCGCTTTCATCCAGTCATATCCGGAAAAATGGTGTGGAATTCATATGCAATGGATCGAGAAAATCACAGTAAAAATGGTTTTGGAGAACAGCATGGTCTTTTCATTACGGAAGTGCATAAAATGCCATCTATATAAACAGAAATATCATGTTTGTTTCCCGCAGTTCCTCTCGCTTTCTCCCTAAAAAATACGAATGTGTATAAATGGTGTCTCCATGTGGAACCACTGAGTGTTTCCCAGTACAAAATTAAATGTTCCCTGATTAAAAAAAAAAAACCTTTCAAAACAATAAAGTCCTTCGATAATATCCAGAAAACACAAACACAGGTGCTGTGGCAATTTCAGGGATTGAGTTAGCCAAAAAAAAACCGGATATTTCCGGTTTCATCCAGTCATATCCGGACAAAGTGGTGTGGAATTCATACGCAATGGACCGAGAAAATTACAGTGAAAGTGGTTTTGGAGAAAAGCAAAGACTTTCCGTTAGGCAAGTGCATAAAATGTCATGTATACAAACAGAAATATCATGCATGTTTGCCGCAGTTCCTCTAGATTTCTCCTAGAAAATAAGAATGTGTGGAGCTGGTGTCTCCATGTGGAAACAGTTAGAGTTTCCCAGTACAAAATTAAATGTTCCCTGATTAAAAAAAAAAACCTTTCAAAACAATAAAGTCCTTCGATAATATCCAGAAAACACAAACACATGGGCTGTGGCAATATCTGGGATTCAGTTAGCAAAAAAAACCCGGATATTTCCGGATTCATCCAGTCATATCCGGACAAAGTGGTGTGCAATTCGTATGCTATGGACTCAGAAAATTACAGTGAAAGTGGTTTTGGAATAAAGCGAAGTCTTTTCGTTAGGCAAGTGCATAAAATGTCATGTATACAAACAGAAATATCATTTTTGTTTGCCGAAGTTCCTCTAGATTTCTCCCTAGAAAATACGTATGTGTAGGGCTGGTTTCTCAATGTCGAACCAGGGAGTGTTTCGCAGTACAAAATTAAATGTTCCCTGATAAAAAAAAGTTTCAAATCAATAAGTTCCTTCGATAATATCCAGAAAACACAAACACAGGGGCTGTGGCAATATCGGGGATTGAGTTAGCCAAAACAAAACCGGATATTTCCGGTTTCATCCAGTCATATCCGGACAAAGTGGTGTGGAATTCATATGCAACGGACCGAGAAAATTACAGTGAAAGTGGTTTTGGAGAAAAGCAAAGTCTTTCTATTAGGCAAGTGCATAAAATGTCATGTATAGAAACAGAAATATCATGTTTGTTTGCCGCAGTTCCTCTAGATTTCTCCTAGAAAATACGAATGTGTAGAGCTGGGGTCTCCATGTGGAACCAATTAAAGTTTCCCAGTAAAAAATTAAATGTTCCCTGATTAAAAAAAAAAAAAACCTTTCAAAACAATAAAGTCCTTCGATAATATCCAGAAAACACAAAAAAGGGGCTGTGGCAATATCTTTGATTGAGTTAGGCAAAACAAAACCGGATATTTCCGGTTTCATCCAGTCACAACTGAACAAGGTCGTGTGGAATTCGTATGCAATGGACCGAGAAAATTACAGTGAAAGTGGTTTTGGAGATAGCAAAGTCTTGTCATTAGGTAAGTGCATAAAATGTCATGTATACAAACAGAAATATCATGTTTGTTTGCCGCAGTTCCTCTAGCTTTCTCCCTAGAAAATACGAATGTGTAGAGCTGGTGTCTCCATTTGGAACTTTTAGAGTTTCCCAGTACAAAATTAATCTTCCCTGATTAAAAAAAAAAAACCTTTCAAAACAATAAAGTCCTTCGATAATATCCAGAAAACACAAACACAGGGGCTGTGGCAATGTCGGGGATTGAGTTAGCCAAAACAAAACCGGATATTTCCAGTTTCATCCAGTCATATCCGGACAAAGTGGTGTGGAATTCATATGCAATGGACCGAGAAAATTACAGTGAAAGTGGTTTTGGAGAAAAGCAAAGTCTTTCTGTTAGGCAAGTGCATAAAATGTCATGAATAGAAACAGAAATATCATGTTTGTTTGCGGCAGTTCCTCTAGTTTTCTCCTAGAAAATACGAATGTGTGGAGCTGGTGTCTCCATGTGGAAACAGTTAGAGTTTCCCAGTACAAAATTAAATGTTCCCTGATTAAAAAAAAAACCTTTCAAAACAATAAAGTCCTTCGATAATATCCAGAAAACACAAACACATGGGCTGTGGCAATATCTTGGATTCAGTTAGCAAAAAAAACCCGGATATTTCCGGATTCATCCCGTCATATACGGACAAAGTGGTGTGCAATTCGTATGCTATGGACTCAGAAAATTACAGTGAAAGTGGTTTTGGAATAAAGCGAAGTCTTTTCGTTAGGCAAGTGCATAAAATGTCATGTATACAAACAGAAATATCATAGTTGTTTGCCGCAGTTCCTCCTGATTTCTCCCTAGAAAATACGAATGTATAGAGCTGGTTTCTCCATGTCGAACCAGGGAGTGTTTCGCAGTACAAAATTAAATGTTCACTGATAAAAAAAAGGTTTCAAATCAATAAGGTCCTTCGATAATATCCAGAAAACACAAACACAGGGGCTGTGGCAATATCGGGGATTGAGTTAGCCAAAACAAAACCGGATATTTCCGGTTTCATCCAGTCATATCCGGACAAAGTGGTGTGGAATTCGTATGCAATGGACCGAGAAAATTACAGTGAAAGTGGTTTTGGAGAAAAGCAAAGTCTTTCCGTTAGGCACGTGCATAAAATGTCATGAATAGAAACACAAATATCATGTTTGTTTGCCGCAGTTCCTCTAGCTTTCTCCTAGAAAATACGAATGTGTAGAGCTGGGGTCTCCATGTGGAACCAATTAGAGTTTCCCAGTACAAAATTAAATCTTCCCTGATAAATAGCTTTCAAAACAATAAAGTCCTTCGATAATATCCAGAAAACACAAACACAGGGGCTGTGGCAATATCTGGGATTGAGTTAGCCAAAACAAAACCGGATATTTCCGGTTTCATCCAGTCATATCCGGACAAAGTGGTGTGCAATTCGTATGCAATGGACTGAGAAAATCACAGTGAAAGTGGTTTTGGAGAAAAGAAAAGTCTTTCCGTTAGGCAAGTGCATAAAATGTCATGTATAGAAACCAAAATATCATGTTTGTTTGCCGCAGTTCTTCTAGATTTCTCCTAGAAAATACGAATGTGTAGAGCTGGTGTCTCCATGTGGAACCAATTAAAGTTTCCCAGTAAAAAATTAAATGTTCCTTGATAAAAAAAAGAAAAAAAAAACCTTTCAAAATAATAAAGTCCTTCGATAATATCCAGAAAACACAAAAAGAGGGGCTGTGGCAATATCTTTGATTGAGTTAGCCAAAAAAAAAACCGGATATTTCCCGTTTCATCCAGTCACATCTGGACAAAGTGGTGGGGAATTCGTATGCAATGGACAGAGAAAATTACAGTGAAAGTGGTTTTGGAGATAGCAAAGTCTTTCCGTTAGGTAAGTGCATAAAATGTGATGTATACAAACAGAAATATCATGTTTGTTTGCCGAAGTTCCTCTAGCTTTCTCCTTAGAAAATACGAATGTGTAGAGCTGGTGTCTCCATGTGGAACTTTTGAGTTTCCCAGTACAAAATTAAATTTTCCCTGATTAAAAAAATTTTTTTCAAAACAATAAAATCCATTGATAATATCCACAAACACAAACACAGGGGCTGTGGCAATATCTGGCATTGAGTTAGCCAAAACAAAACCGGATATTTCCGGTTGAATCCAGTCATATCCGGACAAAGTGGTGTGCAATTCGTATTCAATGGAACGAGAAAATCACAGTGAAAGTGTTTTTGGAGAAAAGCAAAGTCTTTTCGTTAGACAAGTGCATAAAATGTCACGTATACAAACAGAAATATCATGTGAGTTTGCCGCAGTTCCTCTAGCTTTCTCCCTAGAAAATACGAATGTGTAGAGCTGGTGGCTCCCTGTGGAACCAGTGAGTGTTTCCCAGTACAAAATTAAATGTTCCCTGATAAAAAAACTTTCAAAACAATAAAGTCCTTCGATAATATCCAGAAAGCACAAACACAGGGGCTGTGGCAATATCTGGGTTTGAGTTAGCCAAAACAAAACCGGATATTTCCGGTTTCATCCAGTCATATCCGGACAAAGTGGTGTGCAATTCTTATGCAATGGACTGAGAAAATTACAATGAAAGTAGTTTTGGAGAAAAGCAAAGTGTTTTCATTAGGCAAGTGCATAAAATACTTTCTATAGAAACAGAAATATCATGTTTGTTTGCCGTGGTTCCTCTAGCTTTCTACCTAGAAAATACGAATGTGTAGAGCTGGTGTCTCCATGTCGAACCAGGGAGTGTTTACTAGTACAAAATTAAATGTTCCCTGATTAAAAAAAAAAAAACTTTCAAAACAATAAAGTCCTTTGATAATATCCAGAAATCACAAACACAGGGGCTGTGACAATATCTGGGATTGAGTTAGCCAAAACAAAAACGGTTATTTCCGCTTTCATCCAGTCATATCCAGACAATGTTGTGTGCAATTCATATTCAATGGACTGACAAAATTACAATGAAAGAGTTTTTGGAGAAAAGCAAAGTCTTTACCTAAGGCAAGTGCATAAAATTCCATCTATAGAAACAGAAATATTATCTGAGTTTGCCGCAGTTCCTCTAGATTTCTCCCTAGAATACGAATGTGTAGAGCTGGTGTCTCCATGTCGAACCAGGGAGTGTTTCGCAGTACAAAATTAAATGTTCCCTTAATAAATAAAAAGTTTTAAAATGATAATGTCCATTGATAATATCCAGAAAACACAAACACAGGGGCTGTGGCAATATCGGGGATTGAGTTAGCCAAAACAAAACCGGATATTTCCGGTTTCATCCAGTCATATCCGGACAAAGTGGTGTGGAATTCGTATGCAACGGACCGAGAAAATTACAGTGAAAGTGGTTTTGGAGAAAAGCAAAGTCTTTCCGTTAGGCAAGTGCATAAAATGCCATCTATAGAAACAGAAATATTATCTGAGTTTGCCGCAGTTCCTCTAGGTTTCTCCTAGAAAATACGAATGTGTAGAGCTGGTGTCTCCATGTGGAACCAATTAGAGTTTCCCAGTACAAAATTAAATCTTCCCTGATTAAAAAAAAACTTTCTAAAACAATAAAGTCCTTCGATAATATCCAGAAAACAGAAACACAGGGGCTGTGGCAATATCGAGGATTGAGTTAGCAAAAACAAAACCGGATATTTCTGGTTTCATCTATTCATCTCCAGACAAAGTGGTGTGCAATTCGTATGCAATGGACTGAGAAAATTACAATGCAAGTGGTTTTGGAGAAAAGCAAAGTCTTTACATTAGGCAAGTGCATAAAATGTCATGTATTCAAACAGAAATATCATGTTTGTTTGCCGAAATTCATCTAGCTTTCTCCCTAGAAAATACGAATGTGTAGAATTGGTGTCCCCATGTGTAACCACTGAGTGTTTCCCAGTAAAAATGAAATGTTCCTTGATAAAAAAAGAAAAACAAAACTTTCCAAAACAATAAAGTCCTTCGATAATATCCAGAAAACACAAACACAGGGGCTGTGGCAATATCTGGGATTGAGTTAGCCAAAACAAAACCGGATATTTCCGGTTTCATCCAGTCATATCTGGACAAAGTGGTGTGGAATTCGTATGCAATGGACTGAGAAAATTACAGTGAAAGTGGTTTTGGAGAAAAGCAAAGTCTTTTCGTTAGGCAAGTGCATAAAATGTCATGTATACAAACAGAAATATCATGTGAGTTTGCAGCAGTTTCTCTATCTTTCTCCCTAGAATATACGAAGTTATAGAGCAGTTTCTCCATGTGGAACCATTGAGTGTTTTGAAGCACAAAATTAAATGTTCCCTGATAAAAAAAAAGTCTCAAATCAATAAGGTCCTTCGATAATATCCAGAAAACACAAACACAGGGGCTGTGGCAATATCGGGGATTGAGTTAGCCAAAACAAAACCGGATATTTCCGGTTTCATCCAGTCATATCCAGACAAAGCAGTGTGGAATTCGTATGCAATGGACTGAGAAAATCACAGTGAAAATGGTTTTGGAGAAAAGCAAAGTCTTTTCGTTAGGCAAGTGCTTAAAATGCCACCTATATAAACAGAAATAACATGTTTGCCACAGTTCCTATAGCTTTCTCCTAGAAATTACGAATGTGTAGAGCTGCTGTCTCCATGTGGAACCAACTAAAGATTCCCAGTACAAAATTAAATGTTCCCTATAAAAAAATAAAAAACTTTCAAAACTATAAATTCCTTTGATAATATCCAGAAAACGCAAACACAGGGGCTGTGCCAATATCGGGGATTGAGTTAGCCAAAAGAAAACCGGATATTTCCGGTTTCATCCAGTCATATCGGACTAAGTGGTGTGCAATTCGTATTCAATGGACCGAGAAAATCACAGTGAAAGTGTTTTTGGAGTGAAGCAAAGTCTTTTCGTTAGGCAAGTGCATAAAATGTCACGTATACAAACAGAAATATCATGTGAGTTTGCCGCAGTTCTTCTAGCTTTCTCCCTAGAAAATATGAATGTGTAGAGCTGGTGGCGCCCTGTGGAACCAGTGAGTGTTTCCCAGTACAAAATTAAATGTTCCCTGATAAAAAAAAAACTTTCAAAACAACAAAGTCCTTTGATAATATCCAGAAAACACAAACACAGGGGCTGTGACAATATCGGGGATTCAGTTAGCCAAAACAAAACCGGATATTTCCGGTTTCATCCAGTCATATCTGGACAAAGGGGTGTGGAATTCCTATGCAACGGACCGAGAAAATTACAGTGAAAGTGGTTTTGGAGAAAAACAAAGTCTTTACATTAGGCAAGTGCATAAAATGTCGTGTGCACAAACAGAAATATCATGTTTGTTTGCCGAAATTCCTCTAGCTTTCTCCTAGAAAATACGAATGTGTAGAATTGGTGTCCCCATGTGGAACTACTGAGTGTTTCCCAGTACAAAATTAAATGTTCCCTGATAAAAAAAGAAAAAAACTTTCAAAACAATAAAGTCCTTCAATAATATCCAGAAAACACAAACACAGGGGCTGTGGCAATATCTGGCATTGAGTTAGCCAAAACAAAACCGGATATTTCCGGTTACATCCAGACATATCCGGACAAAGTTGTGTGGAATTTGTATGCAATGGACTGAGAAAATCACAGTAAAAATGGTTTTGGAGAAAAGCAAAGTCTTTTCGTTAGGCAAGTGCATAAAATGTCATGTATACAAACAGAAATATCATGTGAGTTTGCAGCAGTTCCTCTAGCTTTCTCCCTAGAAAATACAAATGTGTAGAGCTGGTTTCTCCATGTCGAACCAGGGAGTGTTTCGCACTACAAAATTAAATGTTCACTGATAAAAAAAAAACTTTCAAATCAATAAAGTTCTTCGATAATATCCAGAAAACACAAACACAGGGGCTGTGGCAATATCTGGGATTGAGTTAGCAAAAAGAAAACTGGATATTTCCGGTTTCATCCAGTCAAATTGGACAAAGTGGTGTGGAATTCGTATGCAATGGACCGAGAAAATCACAGTAAAATGGTTTTGAGAAAAGCAAAGTCTTTTCGTTATGCAAGTGCATAAAACGCCTTCTATATAAAAAGAAATATCATGTTTGTTTGCCGCAGTTCCTCTAGCTTTCTCCTAGAAAATACGAATGTGTAGAGCTGGTTTCTCCATGTCGAACCAGGGAGTGTTTCGCAGTACAAAATTAAATGTTCCCTGATAAAAAAAAAACTTTCAAATCAATAAATTTCTTCGATAATATCCAGAAAACACAAACACAGGGGCTGTGGCAATATCTGGGATTGAGTTAGCCAAAACAAAACCGGATATTTCCGGTTTCATCCAGTCATATCCGGACAAAGTGGTGTGCAATTCGTATGCAATGGACTGACAAAATTACAATGAAAGAGTTTTTGGAGAAAAGCAAAGTCTTTTCGTAAGGCAAGTGCATAAAATTCCATCTATAGAAACAGAAATATTATGTGAGTTTGCCGCAGTTCCTCTAGATTTCTCCCTAGAAAATGCGAATGTGTAGAGCTGGTTTCTCCATGTCAAACCAGGGAGTGTTTCGCAGTAAAAATTAAATGTTCCCTGATAAAAAAAACTTTTAAAATGATAATGTCCATTGATAATATCCAGAAAACACAAACACAGGGTCTGTGGCAATATCAGGGATTGAGTTAGCCAAAACAAAACCGGATATTTCCGGTTTCATGAGTCATATACGGAAAAAGTGGTGTGGAATTTGTATGCAATGGACCAAGAAAATCACAGTAAAAATGATTTTGGAGAAAAGCGAAGTCTTTTTTTTAGGAAAGTGCATAAAATGTCATGTATACAAACAGAAATATCATGTGAGTTTGCAGCAGTTCCTCTAGGTTTCTCCTAGAAAATACGAATGTGTAGAGCTGGTTTCTCCATGTCGAACCAGGGAGTGTTTCGCACTACAAAATTAAATGTTCCCTGATTAAAAAAAAACTTTCAAAGCCATAAAGTTTTTCGATAATATCCAGAAAACACAAACACAGGGGCTGTGGCAATATCGGGGATTGAGTTAGCCAAAACAAAACCGGATATTTCCGCTTTCATCCAGTCATATCCGGACAAAGCAGTGTGGAATTCGTATGCAATGGACTGAGAAAATCACAGTGAAAATGGTTTTGGAGAAAAGGAAAGTCTTTTCGTTAGGCAAGTGCTTAAAATGCCATCTATATAAACAGAAATATCATGTTTGTTTGCCACAGTTCCTCTAGCTTTCTCCTAGAAATTACGAATGTGTAGAGCTGCTGTCTCCATGTGGAACCAATTGAAGATTCCCAGTACAAAATTAAATGTTCCCTAATAAAAAAAAAACTTTCAAAACAATAAAGTCCTTCGATAATATCCAGAAAACACAAACACAGGGGCTGTGGCAATATCGAGGATTGAGTTAGCAAAAACAAAACCGGATATTTCTGGTTTCATCCAGTCATCTCCAGACAAAGTGGTGTGCAATTCGTATGCAATGGACTGAGAAAATTACAATGAAAGTAGTTTTGGAGAAAAGCAAAGTCTTTTTGTTAGGAATATGCATAAAATGTCATGTATACAAACAGAAATATCATGTTTGTTTACCGAAATTCATCTAGCTTTCTCCCTAGAAAATACGAATGTGTAGAATTGGTGTCCCCATGTGGAACCACTGAGTGTTTCCCAGTAAAAATTAAATGTTACCTGATAAAAAAAGAAAAACAAAACTTTCAAAATAATAAAGTCCTTCGATAATATCCAGAAAACACAAACACAGGGGCTGTGGCAATATCTGGGATTGATTAGCCAAAACAAAACTGGATATTTCCGGTTTCATCCAGTCATATCCGGGCAAAGTGGTGTGCAATTCGTATGCAATGGACTGAGAAAATTACAATGCAACTAGTTTTGGAGAAAAGCAAAGTCTTTCCGTTAGGCAAGTGCATAAAATGTCATGTAAAGAAACCAAAATATCATGTTTGTTTGCCGCAGTTCTTCTAGATTTCTCCTAGAAAATACGAATGTGTAGAATTGGTGTCCCCATGTGGAACCACTGAGTGTTTCCCAGTAAAAATTAAATGTTACCTGATAAAAAAGGAAAAACAAAACTTTCAAAATAATAAAGTCCTTCGATAATATCCAGAAAACACAAACACAGGGGCTGTGGCAATATCTGGGATTGATTAGCCAAAACAAAACCGGATATTTCCGGTTTCATCCAGTCATATCCGGGCAAAGTGGTGTGCAATTCGTATGCAATGGACTGAGAAAATTACAATGAAATTGTTTTTGGATAAAAGCAAAGTGTTTTCATTAGGCAAGTGCATAAAATACTTTCTATAGAAACAGAAATATCATGTTTGTTTGCCGCGGTTCCTCTAGCTTTCTACCTAGAAAATACGAATGTGTAGAGCAGATTTCTCCATGTCGAACAAGGGAGTGTTTCGCAGTACAAAATTAAATGTTCCCTGATAAAAAAAACTGTTAAAATGATAATGTCCATTGATAATATCCAGAAAACACAAACACAGGGGCTGTGGCAATATCTGGGATTGAGTTAGCAAAAACAAAACCAGATATTTCCGGTTTCATCCAGTCAAATTGGACAAAGTGGTGTGGAATTCGTATGCAATGGATCGAGAAAATCACAGTAAAAATGGTTTTGGAGATTTGCAAAGTCTTTTCGTTAGGCAAGTGCATAAAATGCCCTCTATATAAAAAGAAATATCATGTTTGTTTGACGCAGTTCCTCTAGCTTTCACCTAGAAAATTCGAATGTGTAGAGCTGGTATCTCCATGTCGAACCAGGGAGTGTTTCGCAGTACAAAATTAAATGTTCCCTGATAAAAAAAAACTTTCAAATCAATAAAGTTCTTCGATAATATCCAGAAAACACAAACAAGGGGCTGTGGCAATATCGGGGATTGAGTTAGCCAAAACAAAACCAGATATTTCTGGTTTCATCCAGTCAAATCGGACAAAGTGGTGTGGAATTCGTATGCAATGGACCGAGAAAATCACAGTAAAAATGCTTTTGGAGAAAAGCGAAGTCTTTTTTTTTAGGCAAGTGCATAAAATGTCATGTATACAAACAGAAATACCATGTTAGTTTGCACCAGTTCCTCTAGCTTTCTCCCTAGAAAATACGAATGTATAAAGCTGGTTTCCCCATGTCGAACCACGGAGTGTTTCCCAGTACAAAATTAAATGTGCCCTGATAAAAAAAAACTTACAAATCAATAAAGTTCTTCGATAATATCCAGAAAACACAAACAAGGGGCTGTGGCAATATCGGGGATTGAGTTAGCCAAAACAAAACCGGATATTTCCGCTTTCATCCAGTCATATCCGGACAATGTGGTGTGCAATTCATATTCAATGGACTGACAAAATTACAATGAAAGAGTTTTTGGAGAAAAGCAAAGTCTTTACCTAAGGCAAGTGCATAAAATTCCATCTATAGAAACAGAAATATTATGTGAGTTTGCCGCAGTTCCTCTAGATTTCTCCCTAGAATATACGAATGTGTAGAGCTGGTGTCTCCATGTCGAACCAGGGAGTGTTTCGCAGTAGAAAATTAAATTTTCCCTGATTAAAAAAAACTTTTAAAATGATAATGTCCATTGATAATATCCAGAAAACACAAACACAGGGGCTGTCGCAATATTGGGGATTGTGTTAGCCAAAACAAAACCGGATATTTCCGGTTTCATCCAGTCATATCTGACATAGTTTTGTGGAATTCATATGCAATGGACCGAGAAAATCACAGTAAAAATGGTTCTGGAGAAAAGCAAAGTCTTTTCATTAGGCAAGTGCATAAAATGCCATCTATATAAACAGAAATATCATTTTGGTTCCCGCAATTCCTCTAGGTTTCTCCTAGAAAATACGAATGTGTAGAGCTGGTGTCTCCATGTGGAACCAATTAGAGTTTCCCAGTACAAAATTAAATGTTCCCTGATTAAAAAAAAAAAAACTTTCTAAAACAATAAAGTCCTTCGATAATATCCAGAAAACACAAACACAAGGGCTGTGGCAATATCGAGGATTGTGTTAGCAAAAACAAAACCGGATATTTCCGGTTTCATCCAGTCATATCTGGACAATTTGGTGTGAAATTCGTATGTAATGGACGAGAAAATTACCGTGAAAGTGGTTTTGGAGAAAAGCAAAGTCTTTACATTAGGCAAGTGCATAAAATGTCATGTATACAAACAGAAATATCATGTTTGTTTGCCGAAATTCCTTTAGCTTTCTCCCTAGAAAATACGAATGTGTAGAATTGGTGTCCCCATGTGGAACCACTGAGTGTTTCCCAGTAAAAATTAAATGTTCCTTGATAAAAAAAGAAAAACAAAACTTTCCAAAACAATGAAGTCCTTCGATAATATCCAGAAAACACAAACACAGGGGCTGTGGCAATATCGGGGATTGAGTTAGCCAAAAGAAAACCGGATATTTCCGGTTTCATCCAGTCATATCGGACTAAGTGGTGTGCAATTCGTATTCAATGGGCCGAGAAAATCACAGTGAAAGTGTTTTTGGAGAAAAGCAAAGTCTTTTCGTTAGGCAAGTGCATAAAATGTCACGTATACAAACAGAAATATCATGTGAGTTTGCCTCAGTTCCTCTAGCTTTCTCCCTAGAAAATACGAATGTGTAGAGCTGGTGGCTCCCTGTGGAACAAGTGAGTGTTTCCCAGTACAAAATTAAATGTTCCCTGATAAAAAAAAACTTTCAAAACAATAAAGTCCTTCGATAATATCCAGAAAGCACAAACACAGGGGCTGTGGCAATATCGAGGATTGAGTTAGCCAAAACAAAACCGGATATTTCCGGTTTCATCCAGTCATATCCGGCGAAAGTGGTGTGCAATTCGTATGCAATGGACTGAGAAAATTACAATGAAAGTAGTTTTGGAGAAAAGCAAAGTGTTTTCATTAGGCTAGTGCATAGAGTACTTTCTATAGAAACAGAAATATCATGTTTGTTTGCCACGGTTCCTCTAGCTTTATACCTAGAAAATACGAATGTGTAGAGCTGGTGTCCATGTCCAACCAGGGAGTGTTTCCCAGTACAAAATTAAATCTTCCCTGATAAAAAAAAAACTTTCAAAACAATAAAGTCCTTTGATAATATCCAGAACACACAAACACAGGGGCTGTGACAATATCGGGGATTCAGTTAGCCAAAACAAAACTGGATATTTCCGGTTTCATCCAGTCATATCTGGACAAAGGGGTGTGGAATTCCTATGTAATGGAACGAGAAAATTACAGTGAAAGTGGTTTTGGAGAAAAACAAAGTCTTTACATTAGGCAAGTGCATAAAACGTCATGTGTACAAACAGAAATATCATGTTTGTTTGCCGAAATTCCTCTAGCTTTCTCCTAGAAAATACGAATGTGTAGAATTGGTGTCCCCATGTGGAACCACTTAGTGTTTCCCAGTAAAAATTAAATGTTCCCTGATAAAAAAAGAAAAACAAAACTTTCAAAACAATAAAGTCCTTCGATAATATCCAGAAACACCAACACAGGGGCTCTTACAATATCTGGGATTGAGTTAGCCAAAAAAAAATGGAATATTTCCGGTTTCATCCAGTCATATCCAGACAAAGTTGTTTGGAATTCGTATGAAATGGACTGAAAAAATTACAGTGAAAGTGGTTTTGGAGAAAAGCAAAATCTTTTCGTTAGGCAAGTGCATAAAATGTCATGTATACAAACAGAAATATCATGTGAGTTTGCCGCAGTTCCTCTAGTTTTCTCCTAGAAAATACGAATGTATAGAGCTGCTTTCTCCATGTGGAACCACTGAGTATTTCCCAGCAAAAAAATTAAATGTTCCCTGATAAAAAACTTTCAAAACAATAAAGTCCTTCGATAATATCCAGAAAACCCAAACACAGGGGCTGTGGCAATATCTGGGGTTGAGTTAGCCAAAACAAAACCGTATATACCCGGTTTCATCCAGTCAAATCTAGAAAAAGTGGTTTGGAATTCGTATGCAATGAACCGAGAAAATCACAGTAAACACAGTTTTGGAGAAAAGCAAACTCTTTTCGTTAGAAAGTGCATAAAATTCCATCTATAGAAGCAGAAATATCATGTTTGTTTTCTGCAGTTCCTCTAGCTTTGTCCCTAGAAAATACGAATGTGTAGAGCTGGTTTCTCCATGTCGAACCAGGGAGTGTTTCGCAGTACAAAATTAAATGTTCCCTTTTAAAAAAAAACTTGTAAAACGATAATGTCCATTGATAATATCCAGAAAACACAAACACAGGGGCTGTGGCAATATCTGGGATTGAATTAGCCAAAAGAAAACCGGATATTTCCGGTTACATCCAGTCATATCTGGACAAAGTTGTGTGCAACTCGTATGCAATGGACTGAGAAAATTACAGTGAATGTGGTTTTGGAGAAAAGCAAAGTCTTTTCGTTAGGCAAGTGCATAAAATGTCATGTATACAAACAGAAATATCATGTGAGTTTGCAGCAGTTTCTCTAGCTTTCTCCCTAGAAAATACGAAGTTGTAGTGCAGTTTCTCCATGTGGAACCACTGAGTGTTTCGAAGCACAAAATTAATTGTTCCCTGATAAAAAAAAACTTTCAAAACAATAAACTCCTTCGATAATGTCCAGAAAACACAAGCACAGGGGCTGTGGCAATATCGGGGATTGAGTTAGCCAAAACAAAACCGGATATTTCCGCTTTCATCCAGTCATATCCGGACAAAGTGGTGTGCATTTCGTATGCAATGGACTGAGAAAATTACAATGAAAGTGTTTTTGGAGAAAAGCAAAGTCTTTTCATTAGGCAAGTGCATAAAATGTCATGTATAGAAACAGAAATATCATGTTTGTTTGCCGCAGTTCCTCTAGCTTTGTCCTAGAAAATACGAATGTGTAGAGCTGGTGTCTCCATGTGGAACCACTGAGTATTTCCCAGCACAAAATTAAATGTTCCCTGATAAAAAAAAATCTTTCAAAACAATAAAGTCCTTCGATAATATCCAGAAAACACAAAAAAGGGGCTGTGGCAATATCTTTGATTGAGTTAGCCAAAACAAAACCGGATATATCCTGTTTCATTCAGTCAAATCGAGAAAAAGTGGTGTGGAATTCGTATGCAATGGACCGAGAAAATCACAGTAAAAACGGTTTTGGAGAAAAGCAAACTCTTTTCATTAGACAAGTGCATAAAATTCCATCTATAGAAGCAGAAATATCATGTTTTTTTGCCTCAGTTCCTCTAGATTTCTCCTTAGAAAATACGAATGTGTAGAGCTGGTGTCTCCATGTCGAACCAGGGAGTGTTTCGCAGTACAAAATTAAATGTTCCCTGATAAAAAAAAACTTGTAAAACGATAATGTCCATTGATAATATCCAGAAAACACAAACACAGGGGCTGTGGCAATATCTGGGATTGAGTTAGCCAAAACAAAACCGGATATTTCCAGTTTCATCCTGTCATATCCGGACAATGTCGTGTGCAATTCGTATGCAGTGGACTGAGAAAATTACAGTGAAAGTGGTTTTGGAGAAAAGCAAAGTCTTTTCGTTAGGCAAGTGCACAAAATGTCATGTATACAAACAATAATATCATGTTTGTTTGCCGCAGTTCCTCTAGATTTCTCCCTAGAAAATACGAATGTGTAGAGTTGGTTTCTCCATGTCGAACCAGGGAGTGATTCGCAGCACAAAATTAAATGTTCCCTGATAAAAAAAAAATTTCAAACGATAATGTCCATTGATAATATCCAGAAGCCACAAACACAGGGGCTGTGGCAATATCTGGGATTGAGTTAGCCAAAACAAAACCGGATATTTCCGGTTTCATCCAGTCATATCCGGACAAAGTGGTGTGCAACTCGTATGTAATGGACAGAGAAAATTGCAGTGAAAGTGGTTTTGGAGAAAAGCAAAGTCTTTTCCTTAGGCAAGTGCATAAAATGCCCTCTATACAAATAGAAATATCATGTTTGTTTGCCACCGTTCCTCTAGATTTCTCCCTAGAAAATACGAATGTGTATAATTGGTGTCTCCATTTGGAACCACTGAGTGTTTCCTAGTACAAAATTAAATGTTCCCTGATAAAAAAAAACTGTTAAAATGATAATGTCCATTGATAATATCCAGAAAACACCAACAAGGGGCTGTGGCAATATCTGGGATTCAGTTAGCCAAAATAAAACCGGATATTTCTAGTTTCATCCAGTCATATCCGGACATAGTGGTGTGCAATTCGTATGTAATGGACTGAGAAAATTACAATGAAAGTGGTTTTGGAGAAAAGCAGTATTTTCTTTAGGGAAGTGCATAAAATGTTGTGTATACAAACAGTAATATCATGTTTTGTTTGCCGCAGTTCCTCTAGTTTCTCACTAGAAAATACGAGTGTGTAGAGCTGGTGTCTCCATGTTTAACCACTGAGTGTTTCCCAGTACAAAATTAAATGTTCCCTGATTAAAAAAAAATTCAAAACAATAAAGACCTTCGATAATATCCAGAAAACACAAACACAGGGGCTGTGGCAATATCTGGGATTGAGTTAGCCAAAACAAAACTGGATATTTCCGGGTTCATCCAGTCATATCCGGACAAAGTGGTCTGCAACTCATATGTAATGGACTGAGAAAATTACAGTGAAAGAAGTTTTGGAGAAAAGCAAAGACTTTTCCTTAGGCAAGTGCATAAAATGTCATGTATACAAACAGAAATACCATGTTTGTTTGCCGCAGTTCCTCTAGCTTTCTCCCTAGAAAATACGAATGTGTAGAGCTGATTTCTTCATGTCGAACCATGGAGTGTTTCGCAGTACAAAATAAAATGTTCCCTGATTAAAAAAACTTTTCAAACGATAATGTCCATTGATATCTCCAGAAAACAGAAACACAGGGGCTGTGGCAATATCTGGGATTGAGTTAGCCAAAACTAAACCGGATATTTCCGGTTTCATCCAGTCATATCCGGACAAAGTGGTGTGCAATTCGTATGTAATGGACCGAGAAAATCACAGTAAAAATGGTTTTGGAGAAAAGCAAAGTCTTTTCGTTAGGCAAGTGCATAAAATGTCATGTATACAAACAGTAATATCATGTTTGTTTGCCGCAGTTCCTCTAGCTTTCTCACTAGAAAATACGAATGTGTAGACTGGTGTCTCCATGTTTAACCACTGAGTGTTTCCCAGTACAAAATTAAATGTTCCCTGATAAAAAAAACCTTTCAAAACAATAAAGTCCTTCGATAATATCCAGAAAGCACAAACACAGGGGCTGTGGCAATATCTGGGATTGAGTTAGCCAAAAGAAAACCGGATATTTCCGGGTTCATCCAGTCATATCCGGACAAAGTGGTGTACAACTCGTATGTAATGGACTGAGAAAATTACAGTGAAAGTAGTTTTGCAGAAAAGCAAAGTCTTTTCGTTAGGCAAGTGCATAAAATGTCATGTATAGAAACAGTAATATCATGTGTGTTTGCCGCATTTCCTCGAGATTTCTCGCTAGAAAATACGAATGTGTAGAGCTGGTTTCTCCATGTCGAACCACGGAGTGTTTCACAGTACAAAATTAAATGTGCCCTGATAAAAAAAAAAACTTTTCAAACGATAATGTCCATTGATAATATCCAGAAGCCACAAACACAGGGGCTGTGGCAATATCTGGGATTGAGTTAGCCAAAACAAACCGGATATTTCCGCTTTCATCCAGTCATATCCGGAAAAAGTGGTGTGGAATTCTTATGCAATGGATCGAGAAAATCATAGAAAAAATGGTTTTGGAGAAAAGCAAAGTTTTTTCGTTAGGCCAGTGCATTAAATGCCATCTATACAAACAGAAATATCATGTTTGTTTGCCCCAGTTCCTGTACCTTTCACCTAGAAAATACGAATGTGTAGAGCTGGTGTCTCCATGTGGAACCAATTAGAGTTTCCCAGTACAAAATTAAATGTTCCCTAATAAAAAAAAATTTCAAAACAATAAAGTCCTTCGATAATATCCAGAAAACATAAACACAGGGGCTGTAGCAATATCTGGGATTGAGTTAGCCAAAACAAAACCGCATATTTCCGGTTTCAACCAGTCATATCCGGAAAAAGTTGTGTGGAATTCCTATGCAATGGACTGAGAAAATCACTTTGAAAATGGTTTTGGAGAAAAGCAAAGTCTTTTTGTTAGGGAAGTGCATAAAATGTCATGTATACAAACAGTAATATCATGTTTGTTTGCCGCAGTTCCTCTAGCTTTCTCACTAGAAAATACAAATGTGTAGAGCTGGTGTGTCCATGTTTAACCAGTGAGTGTTTCCCAGTACAAAATTAAATGTTCCCTGATTAAAAAAAAAACTTTCAAAACAATAAAGTCCTTCGATAATATCCAGAAAGCACAAACACAGGGGCTGTGGCAATATCTGGGATTGAGTTAGCCAAAAGAAAACCGGATATTTCCGGTTTCATCCAGTCATATCCGGACAAAGTGGTGTGCAACTCGTATGTAATGGACTGAGAAAATTACAGTGAAAGTAGTTTTGGAGAAAAGCAAAGTCTTTTCATTAGGCAAGTGCATAAAATGTCATGTATACAAACAGTAATATCATGTTTGTTTGCCGCAATTCCTCTAGATTTCTCCCTAGAAAATACGAAAGTGTAGAGCTGGTTTCTCCATGTCGTTATAGGGAGTGTTTCCCAATACAAAATTAAATATTCCCAGATAAAAAAAAAAACTTTTAAAACGATAATGTCCATTGATAATATCCAGAAAACACAAACACAGGGGCTGTGGCAATATCTGGGATTGAGTTATCCAAAACAAAACCGGATATTTCAGTTTCATCCAGTCATATCCGGACAAAGTGCTGTGGAATTCCTATGCAATGGACTGAGAAAATCACAGTAAAAATGGTTTTGGAGGAAAGCAAAGTTTTTTCATTAGGCAAGTGCATAAAATGCCATCTATATAAACAGAAATATCATGTTTGTTTGCCACAGTTCCTGTAGCTTTCTCCTTAGAAAATACGAATGTGTAGAGCTGGTGTCTCCATGTGGAACCAATTAGAGTTTCCCAGTACAAAATTAAATGTTCTCTAATAAAAAAAATTTAAAAATAGTAAAGTCCTTCGATAATATCCAGAAAACCCAAACAGAGGGGCTGTGGCAATATCTGGGATTGAGTTAGCCAAAACAAAACCGGATATTTCCGGTTTCATCCAGTCATATCGGACTAAGTGGTGTGGAATTCCTATGCAATGGACTGAGAAAATCACAGTAAAAATGGTTTTGGAGAAAAACAAAGTCTTTTCGTTAGGCAAGTGCATAAAATGCCATCTATATAAACAGAAATATCATGTTTGTTTGCCGCAGTTTCTCTAGCTTTCTCACTAGAAAATACGAATGTGTACAATTGGAGTCTCCAAGTTTAACCAGTGAGTGTTTCCCAGTACAAAATTAAATGTTCCCTGATTAAAAAAAAACTTTCAAAACAATAAAGTCCTTCGATAATATGTAGAAAACACAAACACAGTGGCTTTGGCAATATCTGGGATTGAGTTAGCAAAAACAAAACCGGATATTTCCAGTTTCCTCCAGTCACATCCGGAAACAGTGGTATGCAATTCATATGTAATGGACAGAGAAAATTACAGTGAAAGTGGTTTTGGAGAAAAGCAAAGTCTTTTCGTTAGGGAAGTGCATAAAATGTCATGTATACAAACAGCAATACCATGTTTGTTTGCCGCAGTTCCTCTAGCTTTCTCACTAGAAAATAAGAATGTGTAGAGCTGGTGTCTCCATGTGGAACCACTGAGTGTTTCCCAGTACGAATTTAAATGTTCCCTGATTAAAAAAAAACTTTCAAAACAATAAAGTCCTTCAATAATATCCAGAAAACACAAACAGATGTGCTGTGGCAATATCTGGGATTGAGTTAGCCAAAACAAAACCGTATATTTCCGGTTTCATCCAGTCATCTCCGGGAAAGTTGTGTGCAATTCGTATGCAATGGACTGAGAAAATCACAGTAAAAATGGTTTTGGAGAAAAGCAAAGTCTTTTCGTTAGGCAAGTGCATAAAATGTCATATATACAAACAGAAATATCATGTTTGTTTTCCGCAGTTCCTCTAGCTATTTCCCTAGAAAATACGAATGTTTAGAGCTGTTGTCTCCATGTGGAACCAATTAGATTTTCCAAGTACAAAATTAAATGTTCCGTGATAAAAAAAAAATAAAAAACTTTCAAAACAATAAAGTCCTTCGATAATATCTAGAAAACAAAAACACAGGGGCTGTGGCAATATCTGGGATTCAGTTAGCCAAAACAAAACCGGATATTTCCGGTTTCATCCAGTCATATCCGGACAAAGTGGTGTGGAATTCGTATGCAATGGACCGAGAAAATCACAGTAAAAATGGTTTTGGAGAAAAGCAAAGTCTTTTCGTTAGACAAGTGCATAAAATGCCCTCTATAAAAACAGAAATATAAAGTTTGTTTGCCCCAGTTCCTCTAGATTTCTCGCTGGAAAATACGAATCTGTAGAGATGGTGTCTCCATGTGGAACCAATTAGAGTTTCCCAGTACAAAATTAAATGTTCCCCCATAAAAAAAATTTAAAAACAATAAATTCCTTCGATAATATCCAGAAATCCGAAACACCGGGGCTGTGGAAATATCTGGGATTGAGTTAGCCAAAATAAAACTGGATATTTCCAGTTTCATCCAGTCATATCCGGACAAAGTGCTGTGGAATTCTTATGCAATGGACCGAGAAAATCACTGTAAAAATGGTTTTGGAGAAAAGCAAAGTCTTTTCTTTAGGCAAGTGCATAAAATGCCATCTATATAAACAGAAATATCATGTTTGTTTGCCGCAGTTCCTCTAGTTATCTCAATAGAAAATACGAATTTGTAGAGCTGGTGTCTCCATGTGGAACCAATTAGAGTTTCCCAGTACAAAATTAAATGTTCCCTGATAAAAAAAAACTTTCAAAACAATAAAGTCCTTCGATAATATCAAGAAAACACAAACACAGGGGCTGTGGCAATATCTGGTATTGAGTTAGCCAAAAGAAAACCGGATATTTCCAGTTTCTTCCAGTCATATCCGGACAAAGTGGTGTGGAATTCGAATGGACTGAGAAAATTACAGTGAAAGTGGTATTGGAGAATAGTAAATCTTTTCGTTAGGCAAGTGCATAAAATGTCATGTATACAAACAGTGATACCATGTTTGCTTGCCGCAGTTCCTCTAGATTTCTCAATAGAAAATATGAATGTGTAGAGCTGATTTCTTCATGTCGAACCAGGGAGTGTTTCGCAGAACAAAATAAAATGTTCCCTGATAAAAAAAAAACTTTTCAAACGACATGTCCATTGATAATCTCCAGGAAAAAGAAACACAGGGGCTGTGGCAATATCTGGGATTGAGTTAGCCAAAACAAAACCGGATATTTCCGGTTTCATCCAGTCATCTCTGCACAAAGTGGTGTGCAATTCGTATGCAATGTACTGAGAATATTACAGTGAAAGTGGTTTTGGAGAAAAGCAAAGTCTTTTCGTTAGGCAAGTGCATAACATGTCATGTATACAAACCGAAATATCATGTTTGTTTGCCGCAGTTCCTATACCTTTCTCCTAGAAAATACGAATGTGTAGAGCTGGTGTCTCCATGTCGAACCAATTAGAGTTCCCCAGTACAAAATTAAATGTTCCCTAATAAAAAAAATTTAAAAACAATAAAGTCCTTCGATAATATCCAGAAAACACAAACACAGGGGCTGTGGCAATATCTGGGATTGAGTTAGCCAAAAGAAAACCGGATATTTCCGGTTTCATCCGGTCATTTTCGGAAAAAGTGGTGTAGAATTCCTATGCAATGGACTGAGAAAATCACAGTAAAAATGGTTTTGGAGAAAAGCAAAGTCTTTTCGTTAGGCAAGTGCATAAAATGCCATCTATATAAACAGAAATATCATGTTTGTTTGCCACAGTTCCTCTAGCTTTCTCCCTAGAAAATACGAATATGTAGAGCTGGTATCTCCATGTGTAACCAATTGGAGTTACCCAGCACAAAATTTAATCTTCCCTGATAAAAAAACTTTCAATACAATAAAGTCCTTCGATAATATCCATTAAACCCAAACACAGGGGCTGTGGCAATATCTGGGATTGAGCTAGCCAAAACAAAACCGGATATTTCCGGTTTCATCCGGTCATATTCGGAAAAAGTGGTCTGGAATTCCTATGCAATGGACCGAGAAAATCGCAGTAAAAATGGTTTTGGAGAAAAGCAAAGTCTTTTCGTTAGGCAAGTGCATAAAATGCCATCTATATAAACAGAAATATCATGTTTGTTTGCTGAAGTTCCTCTAGCTTTCTCACTAGAAAATAAGAATGTGTAGAGCTGGTGTCTCCATGTGGAACCACTGAGTGTTTCCCAGTACGAATTTAAATGTTCCCTGATTAAAAAAAACTTTCAAAACAATAAATTGCTTCAATAATATCCAGAAAACACAAACACAGGTGCTGTGGCAAACTCGAGGATTGAGTTAGCCAAAACAAAACCGGATATTTCCTGTTTCATCGAGTCATCTCAGGGAAAGTGGTGTGCAATTCATATGCAATGGACTGAGAAAATTACAGTGAAAATGGTTTTGGAGGAAAGCAAAGTCTTTTCATTAGGCAAGTGCATAAAATTCCATCTATAGAAACAGAAATATCATGTTTGTTTGCCGCAGTTCCTCTAGATTTCTCCCTAGAAAATACGAATATGTAGAGCTGGTTTCTCCATGTCGTTCTAGGGAGTGTTTCCCAGTACAAAATTAAATATTCCCAGATAAAAAAAACTTTCAAAACGATAATGTCCATTGATAATATCCAGAAGACACAAACACAGGGGCTGTGGCCATATGTGGGATTGAGTTAGCCAAAACAAAACCTGATATTTCCGGTTTCATCCAGTCATATCCGGACAAAGTGGTGTGGAATTCGTATGCAATGGACTGAGAAAATTACAGTGAAAGTGGTTTTGGAGAAAAGCAAAGTCTTTTCGTTAGGCAAGTGCATAAAATGTCATGTATACAAACAGAAATATCATGTTTGTTTGCCGCAGTTCCTCTAGCTTTCTCCTAGAAAATACGAATGTGTAGAGCTGGTGTCTCCATGTGGAACCAATTAGAGTTTCCCAGTACAAAATTAAATGTTTCCTGATAAAAAAAAAACCTTTCAAAACAATGAAGTCCTTCAATAATATCCAGAAAACACAAACACAGGGGCTGTGGCAATATCTGGGATTGAGTTAGCCGAAACAAAACCGGATATTTCCGGTTTCATCCAGTCATATCGGGACAAAGTGGTGTGGAATTCGTATGCATTATCCGAGAAAATCACAGTGAATATGGTTTTGGAGAAAAGCAATACTTTCCCTTAGTGAAGTGCAAAAAATGTCCTCTATATAAACATAAATATCATGTTTGTTTTCCGCAGTTCCTCTAGCTTTCTCCCTAGAAAATACGAATGTGTATAATTGGTGTTCCATGTGGAACCAATTAGTGTTTCCAAGTGCAAAATTAAATGTTCACTGACTTAAAAAAACATTCAAAACAATAAAGTCCTTCGATAATATCCAGAAAACACAAGCACAGGTGCTGTGGCAATATCTGGGATTGAGTTATCCAAAGAAAACTGGATATTTCCGGTTTCATCCAATCATATCCGGACAAAGTGGTGTGGAATTCATATGCAATGGACCTAGAAAATTACAGTGAAAATAGTTTTGGAGAAAAGCAAAGTCTTTTCATTAGGCAAGTGCATAAAATGTCATGTATACAAACAGCAATATCATGTTTGTTTGCCGCAGTTCCTCTAGATTTCTCCCTAGAAAATACAAATGTTTAGAGCTGGTTTCTCCATGTTGAACCAGGGAGTGATTCGCAGTACAAAATTAAATGTTCCCTGATTAAAAAAAAATTTTTAAAACGATTATGTCCATTGATAATATCCAGAAAACACAAACACAGGGGCTGTGGCAATATCTGGGAATGCGTTTTCCAAAAAAAACCGGATATTTCCGGTTTCATCCAGTCATATCCAGACAAAGTGGTGTGGAATTCGTTTGCAATGGACCGAGAAAATCACAGTAAAAATGGTTTTGGAGAAAAGCAAAGTCTTTTGGTTAGTCAAGTGCATAAAATTCCTACTATAGAAACAGAAATATCATGTTTGTTTGCCGCAGTTCCTTTAGCTTTCTCCCTTGAAATACGAATGTGTAGAGCTTGTGTCCATGTGGAACCAATTGGAGTTTCCCAGTACAAAATTAAATCTTCCAATCCGGGGGGCGGAGCCAAAATGGTGGATAGTGAGGACGTGCGCCTTAGTTTGGGAAAATAAAGTTTCATAAAAGTGGAATTACTGTAGCTTCAGGAAAAGACTCAAGAAAAAAACTGCAGAGGAAACACTTCCGGATCTTGTGGATGTGACGCAGAGAGCCCACCGCTTGGAAAACCAACTGAGACGAGCCGAGCTGCAGGAGAGGTACCAGAGCCACAGAATCTTGCCAGCGCGGGAACCGAGGAGGGTAAGACAAAGACCTCAGAAGCCCGAGACATTAGGGGGAGAGGGAACAGAGGCCTCTCCCTTCACTCACCAAGCAAAACATTGAGCACCGCGATTTTACATATGTAAAGCACAGCCAAACTCAGTGTCTTTAGTGAAAATGGAGAACACATTGAGGGCTGCATAAACTCTGTGTATGGTCCCAGGGGTAGATCAAACGAATACTCACAGAGGCCAGATTTCAACTACCCTCAACTCCACTCCCAACTGAGTCAAAAAAAAAAGAGAGAAAGCGAGCCAGCAAGGAGCAAGGGATTGAGCAATCTGGGATGCTCTCTGCACAGCATAGCTCTCTGGACACACCCATCACAGCCCCTAAGGCTCCAACAAAGCAGACAGCTCACTTAGAGGCATAGTATAACGAGAAAAAACACCACAGCAAAAAAAAACAAAAACAAAAACACCATAAATTATCTCCAACATGCCAAACAACAAACATAGAAGCCGAGGTAACAAGAGCAAGGAAGGCACTATGACGCCCCCAAATGAACAAGACATCCCAATCCAGGATTATGAAGATGAAGAGATAGAGGAAATGCAAGAAGCAGATCTCAAAAAATTGATAAGAACATTAAGAAGTTCTCAAAAACAAATTCTTGAACTACAGAAATCCTTAATGGACAAGATAGAAAATCTCTCACGTGAAAATGAAATATTAAGGAGGAATCAAAATGAAATGAAACAACTAGTAGAACAGGAAACTGAGATAGTGACAAAAAACCACAAAGAAATGAAGAACT
Source organism: Lepus europaeus (assembly GCF_033115175.1). Taxonomy (NCBI): domain Eukaryota; kingdom Metazoa; phylum Chordata; class Mammalia; order Lagomorpha; family Leporidae; genus Lepus; species Lepus europaeus. The sequence continues at coordinate 32,327,891 of NC_084847.1, forward strand.
CAATAGATCAAATGGCAAACACATTAGAGAGCCTTAAAAACAGAATGGGTGAAGCAGAAGAGAGAATACTGGAATTAGAAGACAGAGAACAGGAAAGGAAACAGTCAAATCAAAGAAAAGAAGAAGAAATCAGAAATCTAAAAAATACTGTCAGGAATCTACAGGATACTATTAAAAAACCCAACATTCGGGTTCTAGGAGTTCCTGAAGGCATGGAAAGGGAGAAAGGATTAGAAGGCCTTTTTAGTGAGATACTAGCAGAAAATTTCCCAGGTTTGGAGAAGGACAGAGACATCCTAGTACAGGAAGCTCATAGTGAGAAGATAAGGCAGGATGGGGTTAAAATGAAGTCGTTTGAGCTAACTGCATATTTTGCTTCTGTGCAAAATGCTTTGGCTTGCAAAATGCTTTTTTTAAGATAACTAAACTTTAGCTGACCTTGTAACATGTGATGATTGTGCTAATGCTTTTATGAGATAATGGAGCATATGACAATTATTTTAGGAGCTATGTTAAGTTTTTGGTTATGATGACCCCGTGTTTATGCTTGCTCAAGGTTTTTGTCCCCTCACCCTGGAAAAACCCTTTACCTTGTGATGTATTTGTCATGCTGCGGTTTATCTTGTGATCCTTGGTAATGCTGTGGAGATATGCTAATGTTGTGGTTTTAAATCTTAAATACTCTGTGCGGTTGATGATCGGCGCCTCTCTTCTCGCACTGCACCAGAGGGTGTTGTTGTGCTTAGAGTTGGCCCATCTGCGCAGATGTAATAAACTTCCTCATGCACTTGCAGCGATTGGACTGGAATTCGTGTTTCTGGGGTCGGTAGAAGTGTGAGACACCTGTCGGGGGTCTTACAATAGAACCCCTAATAAACATGACCAAAAGAGATCTTCACCATGACACGTTGTAATCAAACTCACCACAGTGAAACACAAAGAAAAGATCCTAAAATGTGCAAGAGAGAAACGCCAGATTACTCTCAGAGGATCTCCAATTAGACTCACAGCAGACTTCTCATCAGAAACCCTACAAGCCAGGAGAGAATGGCGAGACATAGCCCAGGTACTAAGAGAGAAAAACTGCCAGCCCAGAATATTATATCCTGCCAAGCTCTCATTTGTGAATGAAGGTGAAATTAAGACCTTTCACAGCAAACAGAAATTGAAAGAATTTGTTGCCACTCGTCCAGCCCTGCAAAAGATGCTTAAAGATGTGTTACATACAGAAACACAGAAACACGGTCACCAATATGAAAGAAGGTAAAGGAAGGAAACCTCACAGCAAAAGATCACAGGAATCTCAAACCAGACATTAGAAAATATCTTTGGCAAATGGCAGGGCAAAGTTACTCCTTCTCAATAGTCACATTGAATGTTAATGGCTTGAACTGTCCAGTTAAAAGACACCGATTGGCTGACTGGGTTAAGGAACAAAACCCATCTTTTTGATGCTTACAAGAAACTCATCTTTCCAACAATGATCCATACAGACTGAAAGTGAAAGGCTGGAAAAAGATATACCATGCCAACAGAAATGAAAAAAGAGAGGGAGGGGCAAGATGGCGGAATAGGAAGGGAGCACATTGATATTCTTCGGCAAGACACAGGTTAATAAAAGTGGAGATACTGCATGGTCAAGGAAGAGTAGGGGAAGAAACAGCAGAGGAAACTCTTCCGGAACTAGTGATTCACAGTGGACCTGCATGGAGAGCGTGGGAGCCCAAGTTCGGGACACCAGCGGCAGACTCAACGCACCAGCGCTGGAACGCGAGGTGAGCCGAACCACAATAGCCCGAGACACCAGCGGGCAAGCGGAAAGAGGAGACTAGAGGGAACAAGGCTTGACACTCCGTGGGGAAAAGTTCACCAGGCCTACTAGAAGAGAGAGAGGAAAAAAAAAGTGACTGAAACAGACACGAGTTTCTCTCTCTCTGCTCACCCCTCAAAGGCGAGCAAGACAAAGAGCAGGCGCCATTTTGGACATACGTCATAAGCAGGGAGACCTCAGGTCTGCACCGGCCCTGAGCCTAGCAGAAAAACCTGACTCTGGGGGGGTGAAATAACAGGAGATTAGGATCTAACTTGGCAACCCAGTGGGAGACTGCAGAAGAATTGGAGCCCACACCGAGGGCAGCAGAGATTCCCTGTGTGGTCCGTGGGAAAGAGCTTCCGATCTCTGGCTCCTGTGGGTATATCATTTGCCTGCTAACTACCTCCAATTATGTTCAGCTGTGTGGAATTACTTCCCTTTTGAATAAAAAAAAGAAAGAAAGAAAGAGAGATTTACCACGCCTAACCTGGGAGTGTCATCTTGACACACCCTCAACCCTGAGCAACCAAACACAGCTTTCAGTCCACACCCTACTCAAGCCTCTAAGGCTCCACCGAAAGCAGACAGTCCACTTAATCTAGAGTCATAGTATAACAAGAAAAAAAAACACCACAGTGAAGAAACCAAATATCTCCAACATGCCATACAACAAACGCAAAAACAAGGTAACAAGAACAAGGAAGACACTATGATGCCCCCAAATGAAAAAGACACCCCAACTCAAGATTATGAAGATGATGAGATAGAAGAAATGCAAGAAGCGGACCTCAAAAAATTGATAAGAACATTAAGAAGTTCTCAAAAACAAATTCTTGAACTATAGAAATCCCTAATGGACAAGATAGAAAATCTCTCTTGTGAAAATGAAATATTAAGGAGGAATCAAAATGAAATGAAACAACTAGTGGAACAAGAAATGGTGATAGTGATGAGAAATCATAATGAAATGAAGAATTCAATAGATCAAATTACAAACACATTAGAGAGCCTTAAAAACAGAATGGGCGAAGCAGAAGAGAGAATATCAGAATTAGAAGACAGAGAACAGGAAAGGAAACAGGCAAACCAAAGAAAAGAAGAAGAAATTAGAAATCTAAAAAATATTGTCGGGAATCTACAGGATACTATTAAAAAATCTAACATTCGGGTTCTAGGAGTTCCTGAAGGCATGGAGAGGGAGAAAGGATTAGAAGGCATTTTTAGTGAGATACTAGCAGAAAATTTCCCAGGTTTGGAGAAGGACAGAGACATCCTAGTACAGGAAGCTCACAGAACCCCTAATAAACATGACCAAAAGAGATCCTCACCACGACACGTTGTAATCAAACTCACCACAGTGAAACATAAAGAAAAGATTCTAAAAGGTGCAAGAGAGAAACGTCAGATTACTCTCAGAGGATCTCCAATTAGACTCACAGCAGACTTCTCAGCCGAAACCCTACAAGCTAGAAGGGAATGGCGAGACATAGCCCAGGTACTAAGAGAGAAAAACTGCCAGCCCAGAATATTATATCCTGCAAAGCTCTCATTTGTGAATGAAGGTGAAACAAAGACTTTTCATAGCAAACAGAAACTGAAAGAATTTGTTGCCACTCAGCCTGCCCTGCAAAAGATGCTTAAAGATGTGTTACACACAGAAACACAGAAACATGGTCACCAATATGAAAGAAGGTAAAGGAAGGAAACCTCACAGCAAAAGATCACAGGAAGCTCAATTTCTCTTTGACATAGAATTAAACTCTGATGCTCTGTGAAAGCAATGTGTTAAAGTAATCTATTATGTTCTCTTGATGTCTGTTAAATTCTAATTGTTCAAAAACAGCTGAATTTTTATTAAGAGCTATGGGTTATATAAATATGTGCTTATTTTCAAAGATTTGAATAATCACCTTGTAACAATGATCAAATTTGGTCTATGTTATGTCATGATTTTAAGGAATCTTATTTCAACCAGATATTTTGGATTTTGATATTGGTCTATTATGCTATAACATAGCATATGTGCGTACGTACATATTGTATGTCCACATGGGGAAATTTTATTAAGAGTTTTATTTTAAATGGCTTATAGATAAGATTGTCCATAAATTTAAGCTGCTAAAATCAATCAAAGATACATTTTAATTTGTGGGACCTGAATCTGTGTATCATATGTTTTAAACTTGTTGGTAGAAAGAAACTAAAAACATTTTAGATGGTTGTGCTTAAGTTTACTGGTTAAACAAACTACACCATCTTAGATATTTAAGAGGTGTTTTCAAATACATGATTCTTAAAATTTATAGAAGGCATTGGACCTTCTGGTAAATGTTTTCTTAAGTTGTTATCTAATGGTTGAAACGGTTTGCTAAGTATTCATGTAATATTGCTATTTTCAGCAAGCGATCTAGGACTTGCTCCCTCATTTCTCTATTCTAAGCCCAACTTGTTCTTTCATTTCTCTATTCTCTTCAAGGTAGGGAACTAATTCTATTATGAAGGAATCTGTAGGACACACAATGTAATCTTTAGACCTTATAAGAGATGGCTAACATTTTTCTGTAATAGCATAGCCAAAATAAGAACTTAACTAATGATCTCATAGCTAGATTCACATCGCCATCAGCGAAGTATACAGTAAGTAGAAAAAAAAACCTCCCTTTCAGACCAAAGGGAAAGAAAGTTTTAAAGTGAGAATATAATTTTCCTCATGGGCATTGTCTACCTTAGAAAAACTACTACAGAACATGCCTGTGACTATAGACCTGTAGTTCAGGCCACCGAAGATTAGAGATGGGACTTGGGCACTCCCTTGACTTGCATCCTCTGGTCTGCTTTAACAAAATCCAGGAGGAAAAGAAAGCTAGGCATCAGAAGCAATGGGTGGCAGGCCTATTCATGGCTGATCTGTACGGTGATCTGCCCTCAAGGAGACCCAACAGGCCAGTCCACTGTAGTGGCTTTCAAAGTGGTAAGCCGGGGCTTCAGCAGAAGTCAGCTTGTGAAGAGCCCTGGCAGCTCTGCCAAGAGTTGGATCACTGGAAATGGACCTGCCCTGGAGTCGAAGGATGCCCAGGTCAGAGCCACAGATCTTATTGGCTCCAAGCTGAAAAGCCCTTCACTCAGCCCAACTTCCAAAGTGACCACTGCAGCTGAGGGGATGGTCAAGTAGGGTCAGCAACATTGCAGGCAGAACTGTAAATTTCTTGTTAGAGATGCCCCCTGCCTTTACCTGGCCAGCTCTCCTCCCAGGCCAGCCAAGTAATGAAAGTCAACAGAGTGCCTTCCCCTAGGAGGTTCACACCTCCCTTAGGATATACCCCATGTGAAGAGATAGATATGTCTGGGCCTCTTAACTTACAAGGCCTAAAGCCCACCAGATTATTATCAAGCCCCTTCTATCAGGTTCTGTTTGCCTCTCAATCAGAAAACGTAATTATAGCTTAGACAGCACCTTTCTTAGCTCCTCTAATAATGACTCTGTCCTTTGTTCTAGACCCTGTCTAGTGCACTTGGGCCTCATTTCTTTGTAATCATAACCTCTACCACCAGTGGCTCTACTCCCAACCTGTGTGTACTGATGGTCCTCTTCCCCACTTAATGCTGTATAATTGTTCAGACCTGGTTAAGGCCACTCTTAGGATCATTGGTTACTATCCTCACCCTGTCTTTTATGACCTTGTCTAAATATGAGCAGAGTCGGCAAACTTGGAAGGCTTCCATAGCCTTGGCAACTCATGACGACAGCCTAGGGTGGTTACTGGCGCCATAAACTAGAGTGTCAATTTGTTGGGTCAACAACAGGAGCCACTGTGTGCTTGCTCCTCATGTGGAATTTCTGTCCTTAATGTGCTGTACATTTTGATTTAATGCTATAAGTAGTACTCAAACAGTATGTTTCACTTTGTGTTTCTATGTGGGTGCAAACTGTTGAAATCATTATACTAAATTGATCTTCTGTATATAAAGAGAATTGAAAATGAATCTTAATGTGAATGGAAGGGGAGAGGGAGCGGGAGAGGGGAGGGTTGCGGGTGGGAGGGATATTATGGGAAGGGGAAGCCATTGTAATCCATAAGCTGTATACTGGAAATTTATATTCATTAAATAAAAGTTAAAAAAAAAGAAAGAAAAAAGAGCGGGCGTAGCCATCTTAATAACGGACAACATAATCTTTACCACAAAAACTGTCAGGAGAGACAAAGAGGGGCACTATTTAATGATTAAGGGATCCATTCAACTGGAAGATATAACGATTATCAATGTATATGCACCTCAAACTATTCAGAACAATCGAAAAAGAGGGAATCCTCCCAAGTTCTTTCTATGAAGCCAGCATCACCTTAATTCCTAAGCCGGAAAAAGATGCAGCATTGAAAGAGAATTACAGACCAATATCCCTGATGAACATAGACGCAAAAATCCTCAATAAAATTCTGGCCAATAGAATGCAACAACACATCAGAAAGATCATCCACCCAGACAGAGCAAGTGGGATTTATCCCTGGTATGCAAGGATGGTTCAACGTCCGCAAAACCATCAACGTAATACACTACATTAACATACTGCAGAAGAAAAACCATATGATTTTCTCAATAGACGCAGAGAAAGCATTTGATAAAATACAACACCCTTTCATGATGAAAACTCTAAGCAAACTGGGTATGGAAGGAACATTCCTCAATACAATCAAAGCAATATATGAAAAACCCACGGCCAACATTCTATTGAATGGGGAAAAGTTGGAAGCATTTCCGCTGAGATCTGGTACCAGACAGGGATGCCCACTCTCACCACTGCTATTCAATATAGTTCTGGAAGTTTTAGCCAGAGCTATTAGGCAAGAAAAAGAAATTAAAGGGATACAAATCAGGAAGGAAGAACTTAAACTATCCCTCTTTGCAGATGATATGATTCTTTATTTAGGAGACCCAAAGAACTCTACTAAGAGACTACTGGAACTCATCGAAGAGTTTGGCAAAGTAGCAGGATATAAAATTAATCCACAAAAATCAACAGCCTTTGTATACACAGGCAATGCCACGGCTGAGGAAGAACTCCTAAGATCAATCCCATTCGCAATAGCTACAAAAACAATCAAATACCTTGGAATAAACTTAACCAAGGACGTTAAAGATCTCTACGATGAAAACTACAAAACCTTAAAGAAAGAAATAGAAGAGGATACCAAAAAATGGAGAAATCTTCCATGCTCATGGATTGGAAGAATCAATATCATCAAAATATCTATTCTCCCAAAAGCAATTTATACATTCAATGCAATACCAATCAAGATACCGAAGACATTCTTCTCAGATCTGGAAAAAATAATGCTGAAATTCATATGGAGACACAGAAGACCTCGAATAGCCAAAGCAATCTTGTACAACAAAAACAAAGCCGGAGGCATCACAATCCCAGATTTCAGGGCATACTACAAGGCAGTTGTTATCAAAACAGCATGGTACTGGTACAGAAACAGATGGATAGACCAATGTAACAGAATAGAAACACCAGAAATCAATCCAAACATCTACAGCCAACTTATATTTGATCAAAGATCCAAAACTAATCCCTGGAATAAGGACAGCCTATTCAATAAATGGTGCTGGGAAAATTGGATTTCTATGTGCAGAAGCTTGAAGCTTTCATACCTTTCACCTTACACAAAAATTCACTCAACGTGGATTAAAGACTTAAATCTATGACCCGAAACCATCAAATTATTAGACAGCATTGGAGAAACTCTGCAAGATATAGGTACAGGCAAAGTCTTCTTGGAAAAGACCCCAGGAGCACAGGCAGTCAAAACCAAAATTAACATTTGGGATTGCATCAAATTGAGAAGTTTCTGTACTTCAAAAGAAACAGTCAGGAAAGTGAAGAGGCAACCGACAGAATGGGAAAAAATATTTGCAAACTATACTACAGATAAAGGGTTGATAACCAGAATCTACAAAGAAATCAAGAAAATCCACAACAACAGAACAAACAACCCACTGAAGAGATGGGCCAAGGACCTCAATAGACATTTTTCAAAAGAGGAAATCCAAATGGCCAACAGACACATGAAAAAATGTTCAAGATCACTAGCAATTAGAGAAATGCAAATCAAAACCACAATGAGGTTTCACCTCACCCCGGTGAGAATGGCTCACATCCAGAAATCTACCAACAATAGATGCTGGAGAGGATGTGGGGATAAAGGGACACTAACCCACTGTTGGTGGGAATGCAAACTGGTTAGGCCACTATGGAAATCAGTCTGGAGATTCCTCAGAAACCTGAACGTAACCCTACCATACAACCCAGCCATCCCACTCCTTGGAATTTACCCAAAGGAAATTAATTTGGCTAATAAAAAAGCCATCTGCACATTAATGTTTATTGCAGCCCAGTTCACAATAGCTAAGACCTGGAACCAACCCAAATGCCCATCAACAGTAGACTGGATAAAGAAATTATGGGACATGTACTCCATAGAATACTATACAGCAGTAAGGAACAATGAAACCCAGTCATTTGCAACAAGATGGAGGGATCTGGAAAGCATCATGCTGAGTGAATTAAGCCAGTCCCAAAGAGACAAATATCATTTGTTTTCCCTGATCGGTGACAACTGAGCACCAAAGGGGAAACCTGATAAGTGAAATGGACACTATAAGAAACAATGACCTGATCAGCTTTTGTCCTGACTCTAGATGTACAATGTAGTACTTTATGCTTTTTAGTATTTGTTGTTGTTGTTGTTGTTGTTCTAGTACTAGTGGTTGAACTCTGTAATTAACACACAATTATTCTTGGGTGTTTAAATTTTAACTGAAAAGTGACCCCTGTTAAATTTCAGAGTGGAAAAAGAGAGGGGGGAGATGCACAGTTTGGGACATGCACAGTCTTGCCCCAAATGATGGAGTTAGAAATGTGCCAGGGGATTCCAATACAGTCCCATCATGGAGGCATGTACCAATGCCATCGCACTAGTCCAAGTGATCAATTTCAGTTCACATTCGATGGCTTGGATAGGTCTAAGAAACAAAGGGATCACACAAACAAAACAAGTGTCTGCTAATACTAACTGATAGAATCAAAAAGGGAGAGAAAGATCCAGCATGGGAAGTGGGATACACAGCAGACTCATAGAATGGCAGATGTCCTAAACAACACTCTGTCCTCAGAATCAGCCCTTAAGGCATTCGGACCTGGCTGAAGAGCCCATGAGAGTATTGTAGGCATGGAAAGCCAAGATACCATGGAAAAGAAAAAAAGAAGAAGACCTAAATGAAAGATCTCTGTGAGTGAGATCCCAGTGGAAAGAACGGGGCCATCAAAGAAGGAGGTACCTTTCTCTGAAGGGAGGAGAGAACTTCCACTTTGACTGTGACCCTATCAGAATAAGATCAAAGTCAGCAAACTCTAAAGGCTTCCATAGCCCTGGCAATTCATGACTAGAGCCTAGGGAGATTACTGACGCCATGAACAGGAGTGTCAAATTGTTAAGTCAGCAACAGGAGTCACTGTGTACTTACATCCCATGTGGGATCTGTCCTTAATGTGTTGTCTAATGTGTAGTGATGCAATAACTAGTACTGAAACAGTATTTTTACACTTCGTGTTTCTGAGTGGGTACAAACTGATGAGATCTTTACTAATTATATAATGAATCGATCTTCTGTATATAAAGATATTTGGATATGGAAAAAAAAAACCTGGTGTTAAATTGGAAATGGCATAGAAAATTAATTAATTTTTAAAAAAATATTATGTAGGATCTTGCCTTTAATGTGCTGTACACTCTTATTTAATGCTATAAATAGTACTCCAACAGTATTTCACTTTCTGTTGCTATATGGGGGCAAACTGTGGAAATCGTTACATAATTTATATTAAACTGATCTTTTGTATATAAAGAGAATTGAAAATGAATCATGATGTGATAGGAAGGGGAGAGGGAGCGGGAAAGGGGAGGGTTGTGGGTGGGAGGGAAGTTTTGGGAGGGGGAAGCCATTGTAACCCATGAGCTGTACTTTGGAAATTTATATTCATTAAATAAAAGTTTAATAAAAAAATTAAATCGTCCCTGATAAAAAAACTTTCAAAACAATAAAATCCTTCGATAATATCCAGAAAACACAAACACAGGGGCTGTCGCAATATCTGGGATTGAGTTAGCCAAAACAAAACCGGATATTTCCGGTTTCATCCAGTCATATCCGGACGAAGTGGTGTGCAATTCGTATGCAATGCACCGAGAAAATTACAGTGAAAGTGGTTTTGGAGAAAAGCAAAGTCTTTTCGTTAGGCAAGTGCATAAAATGTCATGTATAGAAACAGAAATATCATGTTTGTTTGCCGCAGTTCCTCTAGCTTTCTCCTAGAAAATACGAATATGTAGAGCTAGTGTCTCCATGTGGAACCAATTAGAGTTTCCCAGTACAAAATTAAATGTTCCCTGATAAAAAAAAAAACTTTCAAAACAATAAAGTCCTTCGATAATATCCAGAAAACACAAACACAGAGGCTGTGGCAATATCTGGGATTGAATTAGCCAAAACAAAACAAGATATTTCCGGTTTCATCCAGTCATCTCCGGACAAAGTCGTGTGGCATTCATATGCAATGGACCGAGAAAATCACAGTAAAATTGGTTTTAGAGAAAAGCAAAGTCTTTTCGTTAGGCTAGTGCATAAAATGACCTCTATATAAACAGAAATATCATGTTTGTTTGCCGCTGTTCCTCTAGCTTTTTCCGTAGAAAATATGAATGCGTAGAGCTGGGTTCTCCATGTGGAACCAATTAGATTTCCCAGTACAAAATTAAATGTTCCCTGATAAAAAAAAAACATTTAACACGGTAATGTCCATTGATAATAAACAGAAAACACAAACACAGGGGCTGCGGCAATATCTGGGATTGAGTTAGCCAAAACAAAACCGGATATATCCGGTTTCATCCACTCATATCCAGACAAAGAGGTGTGCAATTCCTATGCAATGAACCGAGAAAATCACCGTAAAAATCGTTTTGGAGAAAAGCAAAGTCTTTTCGTTAGGCAAGTGCATAAAATGTCATGTATACAAATAGAAATTTCATGTATGTTGGCCGCAGTTCCTCTAGATTTCTCCCTAGAAAATACGAATGTGTAGAGCTTGTTTCGCTATGTCGAACCAGGGAGTGATTCACAGTAGAAAATTAAATGTTCCCTGATAAAAAAACTTTTTAAACGATAATGTCCATTGATAATATCCAGAAAACACAAACACTGGGGCTGTGGCAATATTGGGGATACAGTTAGACAAAAAAAAACCGGATATTTCCGCTTTCATGCAGTCATCTCTGGACAAAGGGGAGTGGAATTCGTATGCAATGGACCGAGAAAATCACAGTAGAAATGGTTTTGGAGAAAAGGAAAGTCTTTTCGTTAGGCAAGTGCATAAAATGTCATGTATACAAACCTAAATATCATGTTTGTTTGCCACAGTTCCTCTAGCTTTCTCCTAGAAAATACGAATGTGTAGAGCTGCGGTCTCCATGTGGAACCAATTAGAGTTTCCCAGTACAAAATTAAATGTTCCCTGATTAAAAAAAAAACTTTCAAAACAATAAAGTCCTTCGATAATATCAGAAAACCCAAACAGAGGGGCTGTGGCAATATCTGGGATTGAGTTAGCCAAAAAAACCCGGATATTTCCGGTTTCATCCAGTCATATCTGGACAAAGTCGTGTGGAATCTTGTGCAATGGACCGAGAAAATTACAGTAAAAGTGGTTTTGGAGAAAAGCAAAGTCTTTTCGTTAGGAAAATGCATAAAATGTCATGTCTGCAAAGAGCAATATCATGGTTTTTTGCTGCAGTTCCTCTAGCTTTCTCCTAGAAATTACGAATGTGTAGAGATGGGGTCTCCATGTGGAACCAAATAGAGTTTCCCAGTACAAAATTAAATGTTCCCTGATAAAAAAACTTTCAAAACAATAAAGTCCTTCGATAATATCCAGAATACACAAACACAGGGGCTGTGGCAATATCTGGGATTGAGTTAGCCAAAACAAAACCGGATATTTCCGGTTTCATCCAGTCATATCCGGACAAAGTGGTGTGCAACTCGTATGTAATGGACCGAGAAAATTACAGTAAAAATTGTTTTGGAGAAAAGCAAAGTCTTTTCATTAGGGAAATGCATAAAATTTCAAGTCTACAAAGAGCAATATCATGTTTCTTTTGCTGCAGTTCCGCTAGCTTTCTCCTAGAAATTACGAATGTGTAGAGCTGGGGTCTCCATGTGGAACCAATTAGAGTTTCCCAGTACAAAATTAAATGTTCCCTGATAAAAAGCTTTCAAAACAATAAAGTCCTTCGATAATATCCAAAAAACACAAACACAGGGGCTGTGGCAATATCTGGGATTGAGTTAGCCAAAACAAAACCTGATATTTCCGGTTTCATCCAGTCATATCCGGAGAAAGTCGTCTGGAATTCGTATGCAATGGACCGAGATAATTACAGTAAAAATGGTTTTGGAGAAAAGCAAAGTCTTTTCGTTAGGCAAGTGCATAAAATGTCATGTATACAAACAGAAATATCATGTTTGTTTGCCGCAGTTCCTCTAGCTTTCTCCTAGAAAATTCGAATGTGTAGACCTGTGGTCCCATGCGGAACCAATTAGAGTTTCCCAGTACAAAATTAAATGTTCCCTGATAAAAAAACTTTCAAAACAATAAAGTCCTTCGATAATATCCAGAAAACACAAACACAGGGGCTGTGGCAATATCTGGGATTGAGTTAGCCAAAACAAAACCGGATATTTCTGGTTTCATCCAGTCATCTCCAGACAAAGTGGTGTGCAATTCGTATGCAATGGACTGAGAAAATTACAATGAAAGTGGTTTTGGAGAAAAGCAAAGTCTTTTCGTTAGGCAAGTGCATAAAATGTCATGTATACAAACAGAAATATCATTTTTGTTTGGCGCAGTTCCTCTAGATTTCTCCCTAGAAAATACGAATGTGTAGAGCTGGTGTCTCCATGTCGAACCAGGGAGAGATTCGCAGTACAAAATTAAAGGTTACCTTATTAAAAAAAATTTTAAAACGATAATGTCCATGGATAATATCCAGAAAACACAAACACAGGGGCTGTGGCAATATCTGGGATTGAGTTAGGAAAAAAAAACCGGATATTTCCGGATTCATCCAGTCATATCTGGAAAAAGTGGTGTGGAATTCGTATGCAATGGACCGCGAAAATCACTGTAAAAATGGTTTTGGAGAAAAGCAAAGTCTTTTCTTTAGGCAAGTGCATAAAATGCCATCTATATAAACAGAAATATCATGTTTGTTTGCCGCAGTTCCTCTAGCTTTCTCCTAGAAAATACGAATGTGTAGAGCTGGTGTCTCCATGTGGAACCAATTAGTTTCCCAATACAAAATTAAATGTTCCCTGATTAAAAAAAACGTATAAAACAATAAAGTCCTTCATAATATCCAGAAAACACAAACACAGGGGCTGTGGCAGTATCTGGGATTGAGTTAGCCAAAACAAAACCGGATATTTCCGGTTTCATGCAGTCATACCCGGAAAAGTGGTGTGGAATTTGAATGCAATGGACTGAGAAAATCACAGTAAAAATGGTTTTGGAGAAAAGCAATGTCTTGTCGTTAGGCAAGTGCATAAAATGCCATCTATATAAACAGAAATATCATGTTTGTTTGCCGCAGTTCCTCTAGCGTTCTCCTCGAAAATACGAAGGTGTAGAGCTGGGGTCTCCATGTGGAACCAATTAGAGTTTCCCAGTACAAAATTAAATGTTCCCTGATTAAAAAAAAAAACTTTCAAAACAATAAAGTCCTTCGATAATATCCAGAAAACCCAAACAGAGGGGCTGTGGCAATATCTGGGATTGAGTTAGCCAAAACAAAACCGGACATTTACGGTTTCATGCAGTCATATCCAGAAAAAGAGGTGTGGAACTCGTATGCAATGGAGCGAGAAAATCACATTAAAAATGGTTTTGGAGAAAAGCAAAGTCTTTTCGTTAGGTAAGTGCATAAAATGCCCTCTATATAAACAGAAATATCATGTTTCTTTACCGCAGTTCCACTAGCTTTTCCTAGAAAATACGAATGTGTACAGCTGGGGTCTCCATGTGGAACCAATTAGAGTTTCCCAGTAGAAAATTAAATGTTCCCTGATAAAAAAACTTTCAAAACAATAAAGTCCTTCGATAATATCCAGAAAACACAAACACAGGGGCTGTGGCAATATCTGGGATTCAGTTAGCCAAAACAAAACCGGATATTTCTGGTTTCATCCAGTCTTCTCCAGACAAAGTGGTGTGCAATTCGTATGCAATGGACTGAGAAAATTACAATGAAAGTGGTTTTGGAGAAAAGCAAAGTCTTTTCGTTAGGAAAATGCATAAAATGTCATGTATACAAACAGAAATATCATGTTTTGTTTGCCGCAGTTCCTCTAGATTTCTCCTAGAAAATACGAATGTGTAGAGCTGGTATCTCCATGTCGAACCAGGGAGTGATTCGCAGTAGAAAATTAAATGTTCCCTGAGAAAAAAAAAACTTTAAAAACGATAATCTCAATTGATAATATCCAGAAAACATAAACACAGGGGCTGTGGCAATATCTGGGATTGAGTTAGCCAAAAAAAACCGGATATTTTCGGTTTCATCCAGTCATCTCCGGACAAAGTCGTCTGGAATTCGTATGCAATTGACCGAGAAAATTACAGTGAAAGTGGTTTTGGAGAAAAGCAAAGTCTTTTCATTAGGCAAGTGCATAAAATGTCATATATACTAACAGAAATATCATGTTTTGATTGCCGCAGTTCCTCTAGATTTCTGCCTAGAAAATACGAATGTGTAGAGCTGGTTTCTCCATGTCGAACCAGGGAGTGATTCACAGTAGAAAATTAAATGTTCCCTGAGAAAAAAAAAAACTTTAAGAACGATAATCTCAATTGATAATATCCAGGAAACACAAACACAGGGGCTGTGGTAATATCTGGGATTGAGTTAGCCAAAACAAAACCGGATATTTCCGGTTTCATCCAGTCATATCCGGACATAGTGGTGTGCAATTCGAATGCAATGGACTGAGAAAATTACAGTAAAAATGGTTTTGGAGAAAAGCAAATTCTTTTCATTAGGAAAATGCATAAAATGTCATGTCTACAAAGAGCAATATCATGGTTTTTTGCTGCAGTTCCTCTAGCTTTCTCCTAGAAATTATGAATGTGTAGAGCTGGGGTCTCCATGTGGAACCAATTAGAGTTTCCCAGTACAAAATTAAATGTTCCCTGATAAAAAAACTTTAAAAACAATTAAGTCCTTCGATAATATCCAGAAAACACAAACACAGGGGCTGTGGCAATATCTGGGATTCAGTTAGCCAAAACAATACCGGATATTTCGGGTTTCATCCAGTCATATCCGGACAAAGTCGTCTGGAATTCGCATGCAATGGACCGAGAAAATTACAGTGAAAGTGCTTTTGGAGAAAAGCAAAGTCTTTTCGTTAGGCAAGTGCATAAAATGTCATGTATACAAACAAAAATATCATGTTTGTTTGCCGCAGTTCCTCTAGCTTTCTCCTAGAAAATTCGAATGTGTAGACCTGTGGTCCCATGTGGAACCAATTAGAGTTTCTCAGTAGAAAATTAAATGTTCCCTGATTAAAAAAAAACTTTCAAAACAATAAAGTCCTTCGATAATATCCAGAAAACACAAACACAGGGGCTGTGGCAATATCTGGGATTGAGTTAGCCAAAAGAAAACCGGATATTTCCGGTTTCATCCAGTCATCTCCGGAGAAACTCTTGTGGAATTCGCATGCAATGGACCGAGAAGTCTTTTCGTTAGGCAAGCGCATAAAATGTCATGTATAGAAACAGAAATATCATTTTTGTTTGCCGCTGTTCCTCTAGCTTTCTCCTAGAAAATACGAATATGTAGAGCTGGTTTCTCCATGTTGAAACAGGGAGTGTTTCGCAGTACAAAATTAAATGTTCCCTTAAAAAAAAAACTTTCAAAACAATAAAGTCCTTCGATAATATACAGAAAACAAAACCACATGGGCTGTCGCAATATCTGCGATTGAGTTAGCAAAAAAAAAAAAAACGGATATTTACGGTTTCATCCAGTCATATCCGGAAAAAGTGGTGTGGAATTCGTATGTAATAAACCGAGAAAATCACAGGAAAAATGGTTTTGGAGAAAAGCATTGCATTTTCGTTGGGCAAGTGCATAAAATGCCCTCTATACAATTAGAAATATCATGTTTGTTTGCCACAGTTCCTCTAGCTTTCTCCCTAGAAAATACGAATGTGCATAATTGGTGTCTCCATATGGAACTACTGAGTGATTCCCAGTACATAACTAAATGTTCCCAAATTAAAAAAAAAAAAACTTTCAAAACAATAAAGTCCTTCGATAATATCTAGAAAACACAAACACAGGGGCTGTGGCAATATCTGGGATTGAGTTAGCCAAAACAAAACCGGATATTTCCAGTTTCATCCAGTCAAATCCGGACAAAGTCTTGTGGAATTCGTATGAAATGGACCGGGAAAATCACTGTAAAAATGGTTTTGGAGAAAAGCAAAGTCTTTTCATTAGGCAAGTGCATAAAATGCCATCTATATAAACAGAAATATCATGTTTCTTTACCGCAGTTCCTCTAGCTTTCTCCCAGAAAATACGAATGTGTAGAGCTGGTGTCTCCATGTGGAACCAATTATAGTTTCCCAGTACTAAATTAAAAATTCCCTGATAAAAAACTTTCAAAACAATAAAGTCCTTCGATAATATCCAGAAAACACAAACACAGGGGCTGTGGCAATATCTGGGATTCAGTTAGCCAAAACAAAACCGGATATTTCCGGTTTCATCCAGTCATCTCCAGACAAAGTCTTGTGGAATTCGTATGCAATGGACTGAGAAATTACAGTGAAAGTGGTTTTGGAGAAAAGCAATCTTTTCGTTA
The DNA here is from genome assembly GCF_033115175.1 of Lepus europaeus. NCBI lineage: Eukaryota > Metazoa > Chordata > Mammalia > Lagomorpha > Leporidae > Lepus > Lepus europaeus. The sequence goes on from NC_084847.1 coordinate 32,344,695, forward strand.
GGCAAGTGCATAAAATGCCCTCTATATAAACAGAAATATCATGTTTCTTTACCGCAGTTCCTCTAGCTTTCTCATAGAAAATACGAATGTGTAGAGCTGGGGTCTCCATGTGGAACCAATTAGAGTTTCCCAGTACAAAATTAAATGTTCCCTGATAAAAAAAAAGTTTCAAAACAATAAAGTCCTTCGATAATATCCAGAAAACACAAACACAGGGGCTGTGGCAATATCTGGGATTCAGTTAGCAAAAAAAAACCTGGATATTTCCGGATTCATCCAGTCATATACGGACAAAGTGGTGTGCAATTTGTATGCAATGGACTGGAAAAATTACAATGAAAATGGTTTTGGAGAAAAGCAAAGTCTTGTCATTAGGCAAGTGCATAAAATGTCATGTATACAAACAGAAATATCATGTATGTTTGCCGCAGTTCCTCTAGCTTTCCCCTAGAAAATACGAATGGTAGAGCTAGTTTCTCCATGTCAAACCAGGGAGTGTTTCGCAGTCAAAAATTAAATGTTCCCTGATAAAAAAAAACTTTAAAAACAATAAATTCCTTTGATAATATCCAGAAAACACAAACACAGGGGCTGTGGCAATATCTGGGATTGAGTTAGCCAAAACAAAACCGGATATTTCCGGTTTCATCCAGTCATATCCGGACAAAGTCGTGTGGAATTCGTATGCAATGGACTGAGAAAATTACAGTGAAAGTGGTTTTGGAGAAAAACAAAGTCTTTTCGTTAGGCAAGTGTATAAAATGTCATGTATACAAACAGAAATATCTTGTATGTTTGCCGCAGTTCCTCTAGCTTTCTGCTAGAAAATACCAATGTGTAGAGCTGGTGTCTCCATGTGGAACCAATTAGTTTCTCAGTACAATATTAAATGTTCCCTGATTAAAAAAAAACGTATAAAACAATAAAGTCCTTCAATAATATCCAGAAAACACAAACACAGGGGCTGTGGCAATATCTGGGATGGAGTAAGCCAAAACAAAACCGGATATATCTGGTTTCATGTAGTCATATCCAGAAAATGCTGTGTGGAATTCGTATGCAATGGACCGAGAAAATCACAGTAAAAATGGTTTTGGAGAAAAGCAAAGTCTTTTCGTTAGGCAAGTGCATAAAATGCCATCTATAGAAACAGAAATATCATGTTTGTTTGCCGCAGTTCCTCTAGCTTTCTCCTAGAAAATACGAATGTGTAGAGCTGGGGTCTCCATGTGGAACCAATTAGAGTTTCCCAGTACAAAATTAAATGTTCCCTGATAAAAAAAAAACTTTCAAAACAATAAAGTCCTTCGATAATATCCAGAAAACACAAACACAGGGGCTGTGGCAATATCTGGGATTCAGTTAGCCAAAACAAAACCGGATATTTCCGGTTTCATGCAGTCATATCCGGATAAAGTGGTGTGGAATTTGTATGCAATGGACCGAGAAAATCACAGTAAAAATGGTTTTGGAGAAAAGCAAAGTCTTTTCGTTAGGCAAGTGCATAAAATGCCATCTATAGAAACAGAAATATCATGTTTGTTTGCCGCAGTTCCTCTAGCTTTCTCCAAGAAAATACGAAGGTGTAGAGCTGGGGTCTCCATGTGGAACCAATTAGAGTTTCCCAGTACAAAATTAAATGTTCCCTGATAAAAAAAAACTTTCAAACAATAAAGTCCTTCGATAATATCCAGAAAACACAAACACAGGGGCTGTGGCAATATCTGGGATTGAGTTAGCCAAAACAAAACCGGATATTTCCGGTTTCATCCACTCATATCCGGACAAAGCATTGTTGAATACTTATGCAATGCACCGAGAAAATCACTGTAAAAATGGTTTTGGAGAAAAGCAAAGTCTTTTCCTTAGGCAAGTGCATAAAATGCCATCTATATAAACAGAAATATCATGTTTGTTTGCCGCAGTTCCTCTAGCTTTCTCCTAGAAAATACGAATGTGTAGAGCTAGTTTCTCCATGTCAAACCAGGGAGTGTTTCGCAGTAAAAAACTAAATGTTCCCTGATAAAAAAAAATTTCAAAACAATAAAGTCCTTCGATAATATCCAGAAAACACAAACACAGGGGCTGTGGCAATATCAGGGATTCAGTTAGCCAAAAGAAAACCGGATATTTCCGGTTTCATCCAGTCATATCCGGACAAAGTGGTATGGAATTCGTATGCAATGGACCGAGAAAATCACTGTAAAAATGGTTTTGGAGAAAAGCAAAGTCTTGTCGTTAGGCAAGTGCATAAAATGCCATCTATATAAACAGAAATATCATGTTTGTTTGCCGCAGTTCCTCTAGCTTTCTCCTAGAAAATACGAATGTGTAGAACTGGGTTCTCCATGTGGAACCAATTAGAGTTACCCAGTACAAAATTAAATCTTGCTTTATAAAAAAAAAACTTTCAAAACAATAAATTCCTTCCATAATATGCAGAAAACCCAAACACAGGGGCTGTGGCAATATCTGGGATTGAGTTAGCCAAAACAAAACCGGATATTTCCGGTTTCATCCAGTCATATCCGGACAAAGTCGTGTGGAATTCGTATGCAATGGACTGAGAAAATTACAATTAAAAGTGGTTTTGGAGAAAAACAAAGTCTTTTCGTTAGGCAAGTGTATAAAATGTCATGTATACAAACAGAAATATCTTGTATGTTTGCCGCAGTTCCTCTAGCTTTCTGCTAGAAAATACCAATGTGTAGAGCTTGTGTCTCCATGTGGAACCAATTAGTTTCTCAGTACAATATTTGTTGGACCTCTCAGTTGTAGAGATGCCCACTTGCTCGAGAGGACGCCCAAAAATCCAGACTCCAGACCAGTTGATGCAAAAGCATGAGGTATTTATTGTACGTTTGCGCAAACGGGCCCCCACCTAAGGCGGTGAGGAGCCCTGAGCGGCAGTTTCACACAGGTTATATAGTCAACAAATTAGCATATGGGATTGGCCGGCTCGGAGGAACAATTAGCATACCGGAGAATGCTGAGGAGAGTGCTGAGGGAACCAGCTGAGGAGAATACTGAGGAGAGTGCTGAGGGAACCAGCTGAAGAGAATGCTGAGGAGAGTACTGAGACTCTCCGAAGGGGAGTGGCAGCTCTGCTCTGGGCATGCCTAGAGGTTCTCTAAAGGGGATAGACTTTTCCTTCCCAGAGAACGTGCCCGCTGGACCCTGGGGAACATCTAACCTCTTAAGAAGCCCCTGATATCTGCCCAGGCCCAGCTTCCCGTCCCTCTCCCCCATAAGGGTCCTTCATTCCCTCCTTTTCTTTTTGTAAAGATTTTAATCATAAAATCTATTGGACCGGCCTGGGGAGAACCTTCCTCACTGGAGGGAGGAAACTCTGTTCTTACTGGACTGGGTTAGGTTCCACGTTAACAATTGCGGAGCATGGGGATTGGAAAAACAATGGGGAAAGGCCAGGAACATCATAAATATTAAACAGTTTTTGAAAGTCTTAGCTTGAGTGGGTTCTGAGTGCGCTGGAGCTTCCATTTGGCTGGTCTATCCGGATCCTCGGGGCCCTGGGGAGGTGGTGCTTGCTTCACGTGTGAGGCGTGGACCCAAGCAGCGATTCCGTCGACCTTGAGAGCGGTGGGAGTTGTCAACAGCACAGTGAAGGGGCCTTTCCACCGGGGCTCTAGAGTCTTAGATTGGTGCCTTCGGACATACACAGCATCACCGATTTGGAAAGGATGCGGGATGGTTGTAGGCTGCTGCAAGAGGTTTCCAGACCTGGTTCTGGATGATCTGGAGTGCTCTCAACCGGGCCTGTAACTTAGGGGCATCGGCAACGGAGTCACTGGCAAGGTCAAGCAAGCCTGCTACTGGTGGGGGCCCTCCATAAAGGATTTCATATGGTGTCAGCCCGCAATGAGAGGGCGTGTTTCGAACCCGGAACAACACCATAGGGAGGAGTTGGACCCAGTCTTTAACGCCAGTCTCCAACGCTAATTTGGTCAAGGTCTCTTTAATTGTTCTGTTCATTTTTTCTACCTGTCCTGAACTTTGGGGTCTATAGGCACAGTGCAATTTCCAATTTATGCCTAATGCTTTGGCCACCAACTGACTTACCTGGGAGACAAACGCTGGGCCATTGTCGGACCCGATTACCTTAGGCAAGCCGAACCGGGGGAAGATCTCCTCTATGATCATCTTGACAACCACCTGGGCGGTTTCCCGTTTTGTGGGGAATGCCTCAGTCCATCCGGAGAAGGTGTCTACAAAAACTAGAAGATACTTATTCCCATAACTGCCCGGCCTTATCTCAGTGAAATCGACCTCCCAGTTGATTCCTGGTCGGTCTCCTCTTACCCTAGCTCCCTCCGGGAGCTTGAGGTGTCTGGCATTTACCTTGGCACACGGAACACAGGATTCAGTCACCTGCTGGGCTAAAGAGTCAAATCCGGGGATGTAGTAAGACTGCCTATCTTCCTGTAAGGCTGCTTTTAGCTTTTTGTATCCCAAATGAGTCCATTGATGGAGGCTGGTAATTATTTCTTTAGCCAATTGGTGTGGCAAGACTATTTTCTCTCCGAGCCTCCAAACCCTTATTTGTTCATCATACTTTGCACCGAGCCGCTGAATCGTATCTAAGTCTTGGTCCGAATAGAGGAAAGGTGGTTCCCTCGATACTTGGGTGGGCTCAATTGTCTTTAACGGGAGCACCTGTTGGCTCAGGGCTGCCGCCCTAGCGGCCTCGTCTGCCATCCTGTTTCCCCTTGCTACGAGGTCGTCTCCTCGTTGGTGCCCGGGGCAATGAATTGCTGAGGAGAATGCTGGGGAGAGTGGCAGCTCTGCTCAGTTTCAGCGGCAAGGAGGAGGTCGTCCACATATTGCAGGAGGACCAGGTCCGGATGGTTGACTCGGAAGTCGGCCAAATCTAGGTGCAGAGCTTCATCAAACAAGGTAGGTGAGTTTTTAAATCCTTGGGGCAACCTTGTCCAGGTGAGTTGTCCTGAAAACCCGGTCTCTGGGTCTTTCCACTCAAAAGCAAAGATGGATTGGCTCTGAGGGCTCAGTCTTAAACAAAAGAATGCATCTTTTAGATTTAACACAGTGTACCATACGTGGGTCGGAGGCAAGGTACTTAGCAGATTGTAGGGGTCGGGCACTGTGGGATGCATATCCTCCGTTCTCCTGTTAACCTCCCGCAAGTCCTGTACCGGGCGGTAGTCACCCGTACCAGGCTTCTTTACTAGTAGTAGGGGGGTGTTCCAAGGTGAACGACAAGGTTTTTAAAATGCCTAGGTGTAACAGTCTCCGGATATGTGGCCGGATACCTTCCTTAGCTTCCTTGCCCATCGGATATTGACGAACTGATACGGGAATGGCCATGGGCTTCAGATCTATGATCAAGGGAGGCCGGTTGACGGCCAGCCCTATTCCCGCAGTCTCTGCCCAGGCCTGAGGAAAATCTTGGAGCTTAAAGGCCCTTTTTCTGAAGTCAGTACCGAGTGCTGGGCTCCCGTGTCAATCAGGAAGGTTACCGGTCTGCCCCCCACTTCAAGGGTTATCCTGGGCTCAGGGGGGGGGGCTCCTGGCCCTGACTCACCTAGTCGTCTTCTTCCAGGGACAGGATTGGAACTGATCTCCTCTTTGGTCCCTGTGTTTTCTTCGGGCAGTCTTTGACCCAGTGTCCTCTTTCTTTACAATAGGCATATTGATCTCTTTCCACCCGAGGCTTTCGTTTGTCTCCCAAGTCCCTATTCTGTCCTGGTCTACTCCTTTCTATATCCTGCACTACGGTGGCCAAAATTCTACTAAGCTCTCGATTACGTTTTTTGTCTCTTTTGTCTTCCCTTTCCTCCTGCTCCTTGCGGATTCTTTCCTCCTTCTCCTCTCGGATCTCCCTTTTGTTGTAAATCTTTTCTGCCTCCTTTATTAAATCTTGTATAATACGGTAGGCTTCCATTAATCTTTCTAGGAAGCCTGCCGGCGTTTCCTCAGCCCCCTGCACTACTGCACGTACCTTGGCCAAATTGGTGGGGCGCTTTCCAGCCCCTCTGAGACCCGCAAGGAGAATCTGGCGATAAAGACGAAGTCGCTCCCTACCAGCAACGGTGGTGTAGTCCCAATCAGGACGGGTTGAGGGAAGCGCCTCCTCGATTTCATTTAGCAGTAGGGTCGGTCGGCCATCTGCTCCAGGGACGTTTTTCCGTGCCTCAAGGTAGACACGCTGCTTTTCCTCAGTAGTGAGGAGGGTCTGCAGGAGCTGCTGACAATCATCCCAGGTGGGCTGATGAGTCAATAAAATTGACTCGATCAGCCCAGTCAGAGCCTGGGGGTCCTGAGAGAAAGAGGGGTTATGGGTTTTCCAATTATAAAGATCGGAAGCAGAAAATGGCCAGTACTGCATCTGGCCAGCCACCGAGCGAAGAGGAAAAGCCTGCGAAGTCCAGACGCTTCCCGAGCCCCCTGCCTGCCCCCGACGGAGGTGCAGGCGGCTGGAGGGCGGGGAAGGCGCTGAGACTTCTTCCCCTGCCCTCGTGGATTCAAGGGGTGGTGCAGAAGGTTGCACATCCCGCTCTGGTTGTTGTGGAAGTTCCTGCGGGGGAGCAGGCTGGCCGGGAAGATAGGGTGGGGGAGAGTCAAAGCGCAGAAAGTCCTGATCAGCCGGAAGAACCGGTGGCTTGTCTGGTTTTGGATCTCGAATCTCCTTCAGAGGGTATAGGGAGGAGGTTGGCACAACCGGGATAGGAGGAGGGGGTAATGGGGTCCGTATGGGCTCCGTCAGGAAGGAGAAGGGTTCTATCCAGGGAGGGGGATTACGTGAAAGATCCTCCCACGTAGTAATGTAGGGCACCTGATCAGGGTGTCCATTTAATCCTGGCTGAAAGACCCGTGCCTTAATCTGTAAAATAATATCGAGGTTAAAAGTGCCGTTCCTTGGCCAGCCGACCTCGAAGGCCGGCCACTCTGAGGAACAGAATTTTGCCCATTGTTTCCTTTTAACCTCCAATGAGAGGTGGCGCGCGCGTTCTCGAACGTCCTTCCAGTGATCTAGAGTGAGACTTAAAGGGGTGGTTATTTGTTGACCCATGTGTGCAAGGATTTCAACCCAAACAAAAAGAACAGCCAATGCACAAACATATACAATAAGCAAGACAATCCCCATGGCTTGCGCTAATTTTGGGAGCGGCTACCTGACCAGCCCTCCCCGGGAAGGAGGGAGACTTGGTCTCCGACCCACCTCCAGACCACCCCGGGTGCGTCTTCCGGGGGAACGGACCGAGGGTTTCCCCTCTCATCCCGGAGCGTCCTCCGGGGCACGGGCCAGGGGTTGCTGGGCACGCCTGCCTCCCCCACTGGTCCCGAACGGACCAGGGGTTGCAGGGCACACCTGCCTCCCCCACTGGTCCCACAGAGTCAGGTCAGATACTGGCCAGTCAGAATACTTCAGTCAGAATCCAGTCAGAATACTCAAGACAAAAAACAAGAGACAGAAAACACTTAATTATACCTCCAACTGGTCCTGCAGAGAATGGGTCTGAGGGCGACCTCGAGCCCCACGCTGGGCGCCAAAATGTTGGACCTCTCAGTTGTAGAGATGCCCACTTGCTCGAGAGGACGCCCAAAAATCCAGACTCCAGACCAGTTGATGCAAAAGCATGAGGTATTTATTGTACGTTTGCGCAAACGGGCCCCCACCTAAGGCGGTGAGGAGCCCTGAGCGGCAGTTTCACACAGGTTATATAGTCAACAAATTAGCATATGGGATTGGCTGGCTCGGAGGAACAATTAGCATACCGGAGAATGCTGAGGAGAGTGCTGAGGGAACCAGCTGAGGAGAATACTGAGGAGAGTGCTGAGGGAACCAGCTGAAGAGAATGCTGAGGAGAGTACTGAGACTCTCCGAAGGGGAGTGGCAGCTCTGCTCTGGGCATGCCTAGAGGTTCTCTAAAGGGGATAGACTTTTCCTTCCCAGAGAACGTGCCCGCTGGACCCTGGGGAACATCTAACCTCTTAAGAAGCCCCTGATATCTGCCCAGGCCCAGCTTCCCGTCCCTCTCCCCCATAAGGGTCCTTCATATTAAATGTTCCCTGATTAAAAAAAAACGTATAAAACAATAAAGTCCTTCAATAATATCCAGAAAACACAAACACAGGGGCTGTGGCAATATCTGGGATTGAGTAAGCCAAAACAAAACCAGATATATCTGGTTTCATGTAGTCATATCCAGAAAATGCTGTGTGGAATTCGTATGCAATGGACCGAGAAAATCACAGTAAAAATGGTTTTGGAGAAAAGCAAAGTCTTTTCGTTAGGCAAGTGCATAAAATGCCATCTATAGAAACAGAAATATCATGTTTGTTTGCCGCAGTTCCTCTAGCTTTCTCCTAGAAAATACGAATGTGTAGAGCTGGGGTCTCCATGTGGAACCAATTAGAGTTTCCCAGTACAAAATTAAATGTTCCCTGATAAAAAAAAACTTTCAAAACAATAAAGTCCTTCGATAATATCCAGAAAACACAAACACAGGGGCTGTGGCAATATCTGGGATTCAGTTAGCCAAAACAAAACCGGATATTTCCGGTTTCATGCAGTCATATCCGGATAAAGTGGTGTGGAATTTGTATGCAATGGACCGAGAAAATCACAGTAAAAATGGTTTTGGAGAAAAGCAAAGTCTTTTCGTTAGGCAAGTGCATAAAATGCCATCTATATAAACAGAAATATCATGTGTGTTTGCCGCAGTTCCTCTAGCTTTCTCCTAGACTATACGAATGTGGAGAGCTGGGGTCTCTATGTGGAACCAATTAGAGTTTCCCAGTACAAAATTAAATGTTCCCTGATAAAAAAACTTTCAAAACAATAAAGTCCTTCGATAATATCCAGAAAACACAAACACAGGGGCTGTGGCAATATCTGGGATTGAGTTAGCCAAAACAAAACCGGATATTTCCGGTTTCATCCACTCATATCCGGACAAAGCATTGTTGAATACTTATGCAATGCACCGAGAAAATCACTGTAAAAATGGTTTTGGAGAAAAGCAAAGTCTTGTCGTTAGGCAAGTGCATAAAATGCCATCTATATAAACAGAAATATCATGTTTGTTTGCCGCAGTTCCTCTAGCTTTCTCCTAGAAAATACGAATGTGTAGAACTGGGTTCTCCATGTGGAACCAATTAGAGTTACCCAGTACAAAATTAAATCTTGCTTTATTAAAAAAAAACTTTCAAAACAATAAATTCCTTCCATAATATGCAGAAAACCCAAACACAGGGGCTGTGGCAATATCTGGGATTGAGTTAGCCAAAACAAAACCGGATATTTCCGGTTTCATCCAGTCATATCCGGACAAAGTCGTGTGGAATTCGTATGCAATGGACTGAGAAAATTACAGTGAAAGTGGTTTTGGAGAAAAACAAAGTCTTTTCGTTAGGCAAGTGTATAAAATGTCATGTATACAAACAGAAATATCTTGTATGTTTGCCGCAGTTCCTCTAGCTTTCTGCTAGAAAATACCAATGTGTAGAGCTGGTGTCTCCATGTGGAACCAATTAGTTTCTCAGTACAATATTAAATGTTCCCTGATTAAAAAAAAACGTATAAAACAATAAAGTCCTTCAATAATATCCAGAAAACACAAACACAGGGGCTGTGGCAATATCTGGGATTGAGTAAACCAAAACAAAACCGGATATATCTGGTTTCATGTAGTCATATCCAGAAAATGCTGTGTGGAATTCGTATGCAATGGACCGAGAAAATCACAGTAAAAATGGTTTTGGAGAAAAGCAAAGTCTTTTCGTTAGGCAAGTGCATAAAATGCCATCTATAGAAACAGAAATATCATGTTTGTTTGCCGCAGTTCCTCTAGCTTTCTCCTAGACTATACGAATGTGTATAGCTGGGGTCTCCATGTGGAACCAATTAGAGTTTCCCAGTACAAAATTAAATGTTCCCTGATAAAAAAAAAACTTTCAAAACAATAAAGTCCTTCGATAATATCCAGAAAACACAAACACAGGGGCTGTGGCAATATCTGGGATTCAGTTAGCCAAAACAAAACCGGATATTTCCGGTTTCATGCAGTCATATCCGGATAAAGTGGTGTGGAATTTGTATGCAATGGACCGAGAAAATCACAGTAAAAATGGTTTTGGAGAAAAGCAAAGTCTTTTCGTTAGGCAAGTGCATAAAATGCCATCTATATAAACAGAAATATCACGTGTGTTTGCCGCAGTTCCTCTAGCTTTCTCCTAGACTATACGAATGTGGAGAGCTGGGGTCTCTATGTGGAACCAATTAGAGTTTCCCAGTACAAAATTAAATGTTCCCTGATAAAAAAACTTTCAAAACAATAAAGTCCTTCGATAATATCCAGAAAACACAAACACAGGGGCTGTGGCAATATCTGGGATTGAGTTAGCCAAAACAAAACCGGATATTTCCGGTTTCATCCAGTCATCTCCAGACAAAGTCTTGTGGAATTCGTATGCAATGGACCGAGAAAATTACAGTGAAGGTGGTTTTGGAGAAAATCAAAGTCTTTTCGTTAGGCAAGTGCATAAAATGTCATGTATACAAACAGAAATATCATGTATGTTTGCCGCAGTTCCTCTAGCTTTCTCCTAGAAAATACGAATGTGTAGAGCTAGTTTCTCTATGACAAACCAGGGAGTGTTTCACAGTAAAAAATTAAAAGTTCCCTGATTAAAAAAAAAAACCTTTCAAAACAATGAAGTCCTTCGATAATATCCAGAAAACACAAACACAGGGGCTGTGGCAATATCTGGGATTGAGTTAGCCAAAACAAAACCGGATATTTCCGGTTTCATCCACTCATATCCGGACAAAGCATTGTGGAATACTTATGCAATGCACCGAGAAAATCACTGTAAAAATGGTTTTGGAGAAAAGCAAAGTCTTTTCCTTAGGCAAGTGCATAAAATGCCATCTATATAAACAGAAATATCATGTTTGTTTGCCGCAGTTCCTCTAGCTTTCTCCTAGAAAATACGAATGTGTAGAGCTAGTTTCTCCATGTCAAACCAGGGAGTGTTTCGCAGTAAAAAACTAAATGTTCCCTGATAAAAAAAAATTTCAAAACAATAAAGTCCTTCGATAATATCCAGAAAACACAAACACAGGGGCTGTGGCAATATCAGGGATTCAGTTAGCCAAAAGAAAACCGGATATTTCCGGTTTCATCCAGTCATCTCCGGACAAAGTCGTGTGGAATTCGTATGCAATGGACCGAGAAAATTACAGTAAAAATGGTTTTGGAGAAAAGCAAAGTCTTTTCCTTAGGCAAGTGCATAAAATGCCATCTATATAAACAGAAATATCATGTTTGTTTGCCGCAGTTCCTCTAGCTTTCTCCTAGAAAATACGAATGTGTAGAGCTGGGTTCTCCATGTGGAACCAATTAGAGTTACCCAGTACAAAATTAAATCTTGCTTTATAAAAAAAAAAACTTTCAAAACAATAAATTCCTTCCATATATGCAGAAAACACAAACACAGGGGCTGTCGGAATATCTGGGATTGAGTTAGCCAAAAGAAAACCGGATATTTTCGGTTTCATCCAGTCATCTCCGGACAAAGTCGTGTGGAATTCGTATGCAATGGACCGAGAAAATTAGAGTAAAAATGGTTTTGGAGAAAAGCAAAGTCTTGTCGTTAGGCTAGTGCATAAAATGTCATGTACACAAACAGAAATATCATGTTTGTTTGCCGCAGTTCCTCTAGCTTTCTCCTTGAAAATACGAATGTGTAGAGCTGGTGTCTCCATGTGGAACCAATTACATTTTCCCAGTACAAAATTAAATGTTCCCTGATAAAAAAAAAACTTTCAAAACAATAAAGTCCTTCGATAATATCCAGAAAACACAAACACAGGGGCTGTGGCAATACCTGGGATTGAGTTACCAAAAAAAAAAAAAAACGGATATTTACAGTTTCATCCAGTCATATCCGGAAAAAGTGGTGTGGAATTCGTATGTAATGAACCGAGAAAATCACAGGAAAAATGGTTTTGGAGAAAAGCAAAGTCTTTTCATTAGGCAAGTGCATAAAATGCCCTCTATACAAATAGAAATATCATGTTTGTTTGCCACAGTTCCTCTAGCTTTCTCCTAGAAAATACGAATGTGTAGAGCTGGTGTCTCCATGTGGAACCAATTAGTTTCCCAGTACAAAATTAAATGTTCCCTGATTAAAAAAAAAAACGTATAAATCAATAAAGTCCTTCGATAATATCCAGAATACACAAACACAAGGGCTGTGGCAATATCTGGGATTGAGTTAGCCAAAACAAAACCGGATATTTCCGGATTCATCCAGTCATATGCAGACAAAGTGATGTACAATTCGTATGCAATGGACCGAGGAAATCACTGTATAAATGGTTTTGGAGAAAAGCAAAGTCTTTTCGTTAGGCAAGTGCATAAAATGCCATCTATATAAACAAAAATATCATGTTTGTTTGCCGCAGTTCCTCTAGCTTTCTCCTAGAAAATATGAATGTGTAGAGCTGGGGTCTCCTTGTGGAACCAATTAGAGTTTCCCAGTACAAAATTAAAAGTTCCCTGATAAAAAAACTTTCAAAACAATAAAGTCCTTCGATAATGTCCAGAAAACACAAACACAGCGGCTGTCGCAATATCTGGGATTGAGTTAGCCAAAACAAAACCGGATACTTCCGGTTAAATCCAGACATATCCGGACAAAGTCGTGTGGAATTCGTATGTAATGGACCGAGAAAATTACAGTAAAAATGGTTTTGGAGAAAAGCAAAGTCTTTTCGTTAGGCAAGTGCATAAAATGCAATCTATATAAACAGAAATATCATGTGTGTTTGCCGCAGTTCCTCTAGCTTTCTCCTAGAAAATACGAATGTGTAGAGCTGGTGTCTCCATGTGGAACCAGTTAGTTTCCCAGTACAAAATTAAATGTTCCCTGATTAAAAAAAAACGTATAAAACAATAAAGTCCTTCGATAATATCCAGAATACACAAACACAGGGGCTGTGGCAATATCTGGGATTGAGTTAGAAAAAACAAAACCGGATACTTCCGGTTTCATCCAGTCATATCGGGACAAAGCAGTGTGGAATTCTTATGCAATTTACAGAGAACATCACTGTAAAAATGATTTTGGAGAAAAGCAAAGTCTTTTCGTTAGGCAAGTGCATAAAATGCCATCTATATAAAGAGAAATATCATGTGTGTTTGCCGCAGTTCCTCTAGCTTTCTCCTAGAAAATACGAATGTGCAGAGCTGCGGTCTCCATGTGGAACCAATTAGAGTTTCCCAGTACAAAATTATATGTTCTCTGATAAAAAACTTTCAAAACAATAAAGTCCTTCGATAATATCCAGAAAACCCAAACAGAGGGGCTGTGGCAATATCTGGGATTGAGTTAGCCAAAACAAAACCGGATATTTCCGGTTTCATGCAGTCATATCCGGATAAAGTTGTGTGGAATTCGTATGCAATGGACCCAGAAAATCACAGTAAAAATGGTATTGGAGAAAAGCAAAGTCTTTTCGTTAGGCAAGTGCATAAAATGTCATGTATACAAACAGAAATATCATGTTTGTTTGCCGCAGTTCCTCTAGCTTCCTCCTAGAAAATATGAATGTGTAGAGCTGGTGTCTCCATGTGGAACCAATTAGTTTCCCAGTACAAAATTAAATGTTCCCTGATTAAAAAAAAAAACTTTCAAAACAATAAAGTCCTTCGATAATATCCAGAAAACACAAACACAGGGGCTGTGGCAATATCTTGGATTGAGATAGCCTAAACAAAACCGGATATTTCCGGCTTCGTCCAGTCATATCCGGAAAAGTGGTCTGGAATTCATATGCAATGGATCGAGAAAATCATAGTAAAAACGGTTTTGGAGAAAAGCAAAGTCTTTTCGTTAGGCAAGTGCATAAAATGCCATCTATATAAATAGAAATATCATGTATGTTTGCCGCAGTTCCTCTAGCTTTCTCCTAGAAAATACGAATGTGTAGAGCTGGGGTCTCCATGTCAAACCAGGGAGTGTTTCGCAGTACAAAATTAAATGTTACCTGAATAAAAAAAAAAACTTTCAAAACAATAAAGTTCTTCAATAATACCAAGAAAACACAAACACAGGGGCTGTGGCAATATCTGGGATTCAGTTAGCCAAAACAAAACCGGATATTTCCGGTTTCATCCAGTCATATCCGGACAAAGTGGTGCGGAATTCGTATGCAATGGACCGAGAAAATCACAGTAAAAATGGTTTTGGAGAAAAGCAAAGTCTTTTCGTTAGGCAAGTGCATAAAATGCCATCTATAGAAACAGAAATATCATGTTTGTTTGCCGCAGTTCCTCTAGCTTTCTCCTAGACTATACGAATGTGTATAGCTGGGGTCTCCATGTGGAACCAATTAGAGTTTCCCAGTATAAAATTAAAAGTTCCCTAATAAAAAAACTTGCAAAACAATAAAGTCCTTCGATAATATCCAGAAAACACAAACACAGGGGATGTGGCAATATCTGGGATTCAGTTAGCTAAAACAAAAGCGGATATTTACGGTTTCATCCAGTCATCTCCAGAAAAAGTCCTGTGGAATTCGTATGCAATGGACTGAGAAAATTACAGTGAAGGTGGTTTTGGAGAAAAGCAAAGTCTTTTCATTAGGCAAGTGCATAAAATGCCATCTATATAAACAGAAATATCATGTATGTTTGCCGCAGTTCCTCTAGCTTTCTCCTAGAAAATACGAATGTGTAGAGCTGGGGTCTCCATGAGGAACCAATTAGAGTTTCCAAGTACAAAATTAAAAGTTCCCTGATGAAAAAAAAAAACTTTCAAAACAATAAAGTCCTTCGATAATATCCAGAAAACACAAACACAGGGGCTGTGGCAATATCTGGGATTGATTAGCCAAAAAAAAAACCAGATATTTCCGGTTTCATCCAGTCATATCCGGACAAAGCACTGTGGAATTCGTATGCAATGGACTGAGAAAATCACTGTAAAAATGCTTTTGGAGAAAAGCAAAGTCTTTTCGTTAGGCAAGTGCATAAAATGCCATCTATATAAACAGAAATATCATGTGTGTTTGCCGCAGTTCCTCTAGCTTTCTCCTAGAAAATAGAAATGTGTAGAGCTGCTGTCTCCATGTGGAACCAATTAGAGTTTCCCAGTACAAAACTAAAAGTTCCCTGATAAAAAAACTTTCAAAACAATAAAGTCCTTCGATAATATCCAGAAAACACCAAATCAGGGGCTGTGGCAATATCTGGGATTGAGTTAGCAAAAAAAACCCGGATATTTCCGGTTTCATGCAGTCATATCCGGATAAAGTGTTGTGGAATTCATATGCAATGGACCGAGAAAATCACAGTAAAAATGGTTTTGGAGAAAAGCAAAGTCTTTTCGTTAGGCAAGTGCATAAAATGCCATCTATATAAACAGAAATATCATGTGTGTTTGCCGCAGTTCCTCTAGCTTTCTCCTAGAAAATACGAATGTGTAAAGCTGGGGTCTCTATGTGGAACCAATTAGAGTTTCCCAGTACAAAATTAAAAGTTTCCTGATAAAAAAACTTTCAAAACAATAAAGTCCTTCGATAATATCCAGAAAACACAAACACAGGGGCTGTGGCAATATCTGGGATTGAGTTAGCCAAAACAAAACCGGATATTTCCGGTTTCATCCAGTCATATCCGGACAAAGTGGTATGGAATTCGTATGCAATGGACCGAGAAAATCACTGTAAAAATGGTTTTGGAGAAAAGCAAAGTCTTTTCGTTAGGCAAGTGCATAAATTGTCATGTATAGAAACAGAAATATAATTTTTGTTTGCCGCAGTTCCTCTAGATTTCTGCCTAGAAAATACGAATGTGTAGAGCTGATTTCTCCATGTCGAACCAGGGATTGATTCGCTGTAAAAAATAAATGTTACCTGAAAAAAAGAAAAAAACTTTTAAAACGATAATGTCCATTGATAATATCCAGAAACCACAAACACAGCGGCTGTCGCAATATCTGGGATTGAGTTAGCCAAAACAAAACCGGATATTTCCGGTTTCATCCAGTCATATCCGGAAAAAGTCTTGTGGAATTCGTATGCAATGGACCGAGAAAATTACAGTGAAAGTGGTTTTGGAGAAAAGCAAAGTCTTTTCGTTAGGCAAGTGCATAAAATGTCATGTATACAAACAGAAATATCATGTTTGTTTGCCGCAGTTCCTCTAGCTTTCTCCTAGAAAATATGAATGTGTAGAGCTGGTGTCTCCATGTGGAACCAGTTAGTTTCCCAGTACAAAATTTAATGTTCCCTGATTAAAAAAAAACTTTGAAAACAATAAAGTCCTTCGATAATATCCAGAAAACACAAACACAGGGGCTGTGGCAATATCTGGGATTCAGTTAGATAAAACAAAACCGGATATTTCCGGTTTCATCCAGTCATCTCCAGACAACGTCTTGTGGAATTTGTATGCAATGGATCGAGAAAATTACAGTGAAGGTGGTTTTGGAGAAAAGCAAAGACTTTTCGTTAGGCAAGTGCATAAAATGTCCTGTATACAAACAGAAATATCATGTATGTTTGCCGCAGTTCCTCTAGCTTTCTCCTAGAAAATACGAATGTGTAGAGCTGGGGTCTCCATGAGGAACCAATTAGAGTTTCCCAGTGCAAAATTAAATGTTCCCTGATTAAAAAAAAAACATATAAAACAATAAAGTCCTTCGATAATATCCAGAAAACACAAACACAGGGGCTGTGGCAATATCTGGGATTGAGTTAGCCAAAACAAAACCGGATATTTCCGGTTTCATCCAGTCATATCCGGACAAAGCAGTGTGGAATTCGTATGCAATGGACCGAGAAAATCACTGTAAAAATGGTTTTGGAGAAAAGCAAAGTCTTTTCGTTAGGCAAGTGCATAAAATGCCATCTATATAAATAGAAATATCATGTGTGTTTGCCGCAGTTCCTCTAGCTTTCTCCTAGAAAATAGAAATGTGTAGAGCTGCGTTCTCCATGTGGAACCAATTAGAGTTTCCCAGTACAAAATTAAAAGTTCCCTGATAAAAAAACTTTCAAAACAATAAAGTCCTTCAATAATATCCAGAAAACACCAACATAGGGGCTGTGGCAATATCTGGGATTCAGTTAGCAAAACAAAACCGGATATTTCCGGTTTCATGCAGTCCTATCCGGATGAAGTGGTGTGGAATTCGTATGCAATGGATCGAGAAAATCACAGTAAAAATGGTTTTGGAGAAAAGCAAAATCTTTTCATTAGGCAAGTGCATAAAATGTCATGTATACAAACAGAAATATCATTTTTGTTTGCCGCAGTTCCTCTAGATTTCTGCCTAGAAAATACGAATGTGTAGAGCTGATTTCTCCATGTCGAACCAGGGAGTGATTCACAGTAAAAAATTAAATGTTACCTGATTAAAAAAAAACTTTTAAACGATAATATCCATTGATAATATCCAGAAAAAACAAACACGGCGGCTGTCGCAATATCTGGGATCGAGTTAGCGAAAACAAAACCGGATATTTCCGGTTTCATCCAGTCATATCCGGACAAAGTCGTGTGGAATTCGTATGCAATGGACCGAGAAAATTACAGTGAAAGTGGTTTTGGAGAAAAGCAAAGTCTTTTCGTTAGGCAAGTGCATAAAATGTCATGTATACAAACAGAAATATCATGTATGTTTGCCGCAGTTCCTCTAGCTTTCTCCTAGAAAATATGAATGTGTAG
Organism: Lepus europaeus; assembly: GCF_033115175.1. NCBI lineage: Eukaryota > Metazoa > Chordata > Mammalia > Lagomorpha > Leporidae > Lepus > Lepus europaeus. The sequence continues at coordinate 32,362,415 of NC_084847.1, forward strand.
AGCTGGTGTCTCCATGTGGAACCAGTTAGTTTCCCAGTACAAAATTTAATGTTCCGTGATTAAAAAAAAACTTTCAAAACAATAAAGTCCTTCGATAATATCAAGAAAACACAAACACAGGGGCTGTGGCAATATCTGGGATTAAGATAGCCAAAACAAAACCGTATATTTCCGGTTTCATTCAGTCATGTCCGGACAAAGCAGTGTGGAATTCGTATGCAATGGACCGAGAAAATCACTGTAAAAATGGTTTTGGAGAAAAGCAAAGTCTTTTCCTTAGGAAAGTGCATAAATTGTCCTGTATACAAACAGAAATATCAAGTGTGTTTGCCGCAGTTCCTCTAGCTTTCTCCTAGAAAATACGAATGTGTAGAGCTGGGGTCTCCATGTGGAACCAATTAGAGTTTCCCAGTACAAAATTAAAAGTTTCCTGATAAAAAAACTTTCAAAACAATAAAGTCCTTCGATAATATCCAGAAAACACAAACACAGGGGCTGTGGCAATATCTGGGATTGAGTTAGCCAAAACAAAACCGGATATTTCCGGTTTCATCCAGTCATCTCCAGACAAAGTCTTGTGGAATTCGTATGCAATGAACCAAGAAAAGTACAGGGAAAGTGGTTTTGGAGAAAAGCAAAGTCTTTTCGTTAGGCAAGTGCATAAAATGTCATGTATACAAACAGAAATATCATGTATGTTTGCCGCAGTTCCTCTAGCTTTCTCTAGAAAATACGAATGTGTAGAGCTAGTTTCTCCATGTCAAACCAGGGAGTGTTTCACAGTAAAAAATTAAATGTTACCTGATAAAAAAAAACTTTTAAAACGATAATGTCCATTGATAATATGCAGAAAACACAAACACAGCGGCTGTCGCAATATCTGGGATTCAGTTAGCCTAAACAAAACCGGATATTTCCGGTTTCATCCAGTCATATCCGGAAAAATGGTGTGGAATTCGTATGCAATGGATCGAGAAAATCACAGTAAAAATGGTTTTGGAGAAAAGCAAAGTCTTTTCATTATGGAAGTGCATAAAATGCCATCTATATAAACAGAAATATCATGTATGTTTGCCGCAGTTCCTCTAGCTTTCTCCTAGAAAATACGAATGTGTAGAGCTAGTTTCTCCATGTCAAACCAGGGAGTGTTTCGCAGTACAAAATTAAATGTTACCTGAATAAAAAAAAAAAAACTTTCAAAACAATAAAGTCCTTCAATAATACCAAGAAAATCACAGTAAAAATCGTTTTGGAGAAAAGCAAAGTCTTTTCGTTAGGCAAGTGCATAAAATGCCATCTATAGAAACAGAAATATCATATTTGTTTGCCGCAGTTCCTCTACCTTTCTGCTAGAAAATACGAATGTGTAGAGCTGGGGTCTCCATGTGGAACCAATTAGAGTTTCCCACTACAAAATTAAAAGTTTCCTGATAAAAAAACTTTCAAAACAATAAAGTCCTTCGATAATATCCAGAAAACACAAACACAGGGGCTGTGGCAATATCTGGGATTCAGTTAGCCAAAACAAAACCGGATATTTCCGGTTTCATCCAGTCATATCCGGATAAAGTGGTGTGGAATTCGTATGCAATGGACCGAGAAAATCACAGTAATAATGGTTTTGGAGAAAAGCAAAGTCTTTTCGTTAGGCTAGTGCATAAAATCTCATAGATACAAACAGAAATATCATTTTTGTTTGCCGCAGTTCCTCTAGATTTCTGCCTAGAAAATACGAATGTGTAGAGCTGATTTCTCCATGTTGAACCAGGGAGTGATTCGCAGCAAAAAATTAAATGTTACCTGATAAAAAAAAATTTTTAAAATGATAATGTCCATTGATAATATCCAGAAAACACAAACACAGCGGCTGTCGCAATATCTGGGATTGAGTTAGCCAAAACAAAACCGGATATTTCTGGTTTCATCCAGTCATATCCGGACAAAGTCGTGTGGAATTCGTATGCAATGGACCGAGAAAATTACAGTGAAGGTGGTTTTGGAGAAAAGCAAAGTCTTTTCGTTAGGCAAGTGCATAAAATGTCATGTATAAAAACAGAAATATCATGTTTGTTTGCCGCAGTCCCTCTAGCTTTCTCCTAGAAAATATGAATGTGTAGAGCTGGTGTCTCCATGTGGAACCAGTTAGTTTCCCAGTACAAAATTTAATGTTCCCTGATTAAAAAAAACTTTCAAAACAAAAAAGTCCTTCGATAATATCCAGAAAACACAAACACAGGGGCTGTGGCAATATCTGGGATTAAGATAGCCAAAACAAAACCGGATATTTCCGGTTTCATCCAGTCATATCCGGACAAAGCAGTGTGGAATTCGTATGCAATGGACCGAGAAAATCACAGTAAAAATGGTTTTGGAGAAAAGCAAAGTCTTTTCGTTAGGCAAGTGCATAAAATGCCATCTATATAAACAAAAATATCATGTTTGTTTGCCGCAGTTCCTCTAGCTTTCTCCTAGAAAATACGAATATGTAGAACTGGGGTCTCCATGTGGAACCAATTATAGTTTCCCAGTACAAAATTAAAAGTTCCCTGATCAAAAAGTTTCAAAACAATAAAGTCCTTCGATAATATCCAGAAAACACAAACACAGGGGCTGTGGCAATATCTGGGATTGAGTTAGCCAAAACAAAACCGGATATTTCCGGTTTCATCCAGTCATCTCCCGACAAAGTGGTGTGCAATTCGTATGCAATGGACCGAGAAAATTACAGTAAAAGTGGTTTTGGAGAAAATCAAAGTCTTTTCGTTAGGCAATTGCATAAAATGTCATGTATACAAACAGAAATATCATGTATGTTTGCCGCAGTTCCTCTAGCTTCCTCTAGAAAATACGAATGTGTAGAGCTAGTTTCTCCATGTCAAACCAGGTAGTGTTTCACAGTAAAAAATTAAAAGTTCCCTGATAAAAAAAAAAACTTTCAAAACAATAAAGTCCTTCGATAATATCCAGAAAACACAAACACAGGGGCTGTGGCAATATCTGGGATTGAGTTATCCAAAACAAAACTGGATATTTCCGGTTTCATCCACTCATATCCGGACACAGCAATGTGTAATTCGTATGCATTGAACCGAGAAAATCACAGTAAAAATGGTTTTGGAGAAAAGCAAAGTCTTTTCGTTAGGCAAGTGCATAAAATGCCATCTATATAAACAGAAATATCATGTTTGTTTGCCGCAGTTCCTCTAGCTTTCTCCAAGAAAATACGAAGGTGTAGAGCTGGGGTCTCCATGTGGAACCAATTAGAGTTTCCCAGTACAAAATTAAATTTTCCCTGATAAAAAAACTTTCAAAACAATAAAGTCCTTCGATAATATCCAGAAAACACATACACAGCGGCTGTCGCAATATCTGGGATTCAGTTAGCAAAAAAAAAAAAACCGGATATTTCCGGTTTCATCCAGTCATATTTGGAAAAAGTGGTGTGGAATTCGTATGCAATGGACTGAGAAAATTACAGTGAAAGTGGTTTTGGAGAAAAGCAAAGTCTTTTCGTTAGGCAAGTGCATAAAATGTCATGTATACAAACAGAAATATCATGTTTGTTTGCCGCAGTTCCTTTAGCTTTCCCCTAGAAAATATGAATGTGTAGAGCTGGTTTCTCCATGTGGAACCAGTTAGTTTCCCAGTACAAAATTTAATGTTCCCTGATTAAAAAAAAAACATTCAAAACAATAAAGTCCTTCGATAATATCAAGAAAACACAAACACAGGGGCTGTGGCAATATCTGGGATTAAGATAGCCAAAACAAAACCGGATATTTCCGGTTTCATCCAGTCATTGCCGGATAAAGCAGTGTGGAATTCGTATGCAATGGACCGAGAAAATCTCAGTAAAAATGGTTTTGGAGAAAAGCAAAGTCTTTTCGTTAGGCAAGTGCATAAAATGCCATCTATATAAACAAAAATATTATGTGTGTTTGCCGCAGGTCCCCTAGCTTTCTCCTAGAAAATACGAATATGTAGAACTGGGGTCTCCATGTGGAACTAATTATAGTTTCCCAATAGAAAATTTAAAGTTCCCTGATAAAAAAACTTTCAAAACAATAAAGTCCTTCGATAATATCCAGAAAACACAAACACAGGGGCTGTGGCAATATCTCGGATTGAGTTAGCCTAAACAAAACCGTATATTTCCGGTTTCATCCAGTCATATCCGGAAAAATGGTGTGGAATTCATATGCAATGGATCGAGAAAATCACAGTAAAAATGGTTTTGGAAAAAATCAAAGTCTTTTCATTACGGAAGTGCATAAAATGCCATCTATATAAACAGAAATATCATGTATGTTTGCCGCAGTTCCTCTAGCTTTCTCCTAGAAAATACGAATGTGTAGAGCTAGTTTCTCCATGTCAAACCAGGGAGTGTTTCACAGTACAAAATTAAATGTTCCCTGATTAAAAAAAAACTTTCAAAACAATAAAGTCCTTCGATAATATCAAGAAAACACAAACACAGGGGCTGTGGCAATATCTGGGATTGAGTTAGCCAAAAAAAAAAACTGGATATTTCCAGTTTCATCCAGTCATTGCCGGATAAAGCAGTGTGGAATTCGTATGCAATGGACCTAGAAAATCACAGTAAAATGGTTTTGGAGAAAAGCAAATTCTTTTCGTTAGGCAAGTGCATAAAATGCCATCTATATAAACAGAAATATCATGTTTGTTTGCCGCAGTTCCTCTAGCTTTCTCCTAGAAAATACGAATATGTAGAACTGGGGTCTCCATGTGGAACCAATTAGAGTTTCCCAGTACAAAATTAAAAGTTCCCTGATAAAAAAACTTTCAAAACAATAAAGTCCTTCGATAATATCCAGAAAACACAAACACAGGGGCTGTGGCAATATCTGGGATTGAGTTAGCCAAAACAAAACCGGATATTTCCGGTTTCATCCAGTCATCTCCAGAAAACGTCTTGTGGAATTCGTATGCAATGGACCGAGAAAATTACAGTAAAAGTGGTTTTGGAGAAAATCAAAGTCTTTTCGTTAGGCAAGTGCATAAAATGTCATGTATACAAACAGAAATATCATGTATGTTTGCCGCAGTTCCTCTAGCTTCCTCTAGAAAATACAAATGTGTAGAGCTAGTTTCTCCATGTCAAACCAGGGAGTGTTTCACAGTAAAAAAATTAAATGTTCCCTGATAAAAAAAAAAACTTTCAAAACAATAAAGTCCTTCGATAATATCCAGAAAACACAAACACAGGGGCTGTGGCAATATCTGGGATTGAGTTAGCCAAAACAAAACCGGATATTTCCGGTTTCATCCACTCATATCCGGACAAAGCAGTGTGGAATTCGTATGCAATGAACCGAGAAAATCACAGTAAAAATGGTTTTGGAGAAAAGCAAAGTCTTTTCTTTAGGCAAGTGCATAAAATGCCATCTATATAAACAGAAATATCATGATTGTTTGCCGCAGTTCCTCTAGCTTTCTCCTAGACTATACGAATGTGTATAGCTGGGGTCTCCATGTGGAACCAATTAGAGTTTCCCAGTACAAAATTAAATGTTCCCTGATAAAAAAAACTTTCAAAACAATAAAGTCCTTCATAATATCCAGAAAACCCAAACACAGGGGCTGTGGCAATATCTGGGATTCAGTTAGCAAAAAAAAAAAAAAACCGGATATTTCCGGTTTCATCCAGTCATATCCGGACAAAGTCATGTGGAATTCGTATGCAATGGAATGAGAAAATTACAGTGAAGGTAGTTTTGGAGAAAAGCAAAGTCTTTTCTTTAGGCAAGTGCATAAAATGCCATCTATATAAACAGAAATATCATGTGTGTTTGCTGCAGTTCCTCTAGCTTTCTCCTAGAAAATACGAATGTGTAGAGCTGGGGTCTCCATATGGAACCAATTATAGTATCCCAGTACAAAATTAAAAGTTCCCTGATAAAAAAAAACTTTCAAAACAATAAAGTCCTTCGATAATATCCAGAAAACACAAACACAGGGGAGGTGGCAATACCTGGGATTCAGTTAGCAAAACAAAACCGGATATTTCCGGTTTCATGCAGTCATATCCGGACAAAGTGGTGTGGAATTCGTATGCAATGGATGGAGAAAATCACAGTAAAAATGGTTTTGGAGAAAAGCAAAGTCTTTTCGTTAGGCAAGTGCATAAAATGTCATTATACAAACAGAAATATCATCTATGTTTGCCGCAGTTCCTCTAGCTTTCTCCTAGAAAATATGAATGTGTAGAGCTGGTGTCTCCATGTGGAACCAGTTTGTTTCCCAGTACAAAATTAAATGTTCCCTGATTAAAAAAAAACTTTCAAAACAATAAAGTCCTTCGATAATATCAAGAAAACACAAACACAGGGGCTGTGGCAATATCTGGGATTAAGATAGCCAAAACAAAACCGGATATTTCCGGTTTCATCCAGTCATTGCCAGATAAAGCAGTGTGGAATTCGTATGCAATGGACCAAGAAAATTACAGTGAAAGTGGTTTTGGAGAAAAGCAAATTCTTTTCGTTAGGCAAGTGCATAAAATGCCATCTATATAAACAGAAATATCATGTGTGTTTGCCGCAGTTCCTCTAGCTTTCTCCTAGAAAATACGAATATGTAGAACTGGGGTCTCCATGGGGAACCAATTAGAGTTTCCCAGTACAAAATTAAAAGTTCCCTGATAAAAAAACTTTCAAAACAATAAAGTCCTTCGATAATATCCAGAAAACAAAACACAGGGGCTGTGGCAATATCTGGGATTGAGTTAGCCAAAACAAAACCGTATATTTCCGTTTTCATCCAGTCATCTCCAGAAAACGTCTTGTGGAATTCGTATGCAATGGACCGAGAAAATTACAGTAAAAGTGGTTTTGGAGAAAAGCAAAGTCTTTTCGTTAGGCAAGTGCATAAAATGTCATGTATACAAACAGAAATATCATGTATGTTTGCCGCAGTTCCTCTAGCTTCCTCTAGAAAATACGAATGTGTAGAGCTAGTTTCTCCATGTCAAACCAGGGAGTGTTTCACAGTAAAAAAATTAAATGTTCCCTGATAAAAAAAAATTTTCAAAACAATAAAGTCCTTCGATAATATCCAGAAAACACAAACACAGGGGCTGTGGCAATATCTGGGATTGAGTTAGCCAAAACAAAACCGCCATATTTCCGGTTTCATCCACTCATATCCGGACAAAGTCGTGTGGAATTCGTATGCAATGAACCGAGAAAATCACAGTAAAAATGGTTTTGGAGAAAAGCAAAGTCTTTTCGTTAGGCAAGTGCATAAAATGCCATCTATATAAACAGAAATATCATGTTTGTTTGCCGCAGTTCCTCTAGCTTTCTCCTAGACTATACGAATGTGGAGAGCTGGGGTCTCCATGTGGAACCAATTAGAGTTTCCCAGTACAAAATTAAATGTTCCCTGATAAAAAAACTTTCAAAACAATAAAGTACTTCGATAATATCCAGAAAACACATACACAGGGGCTGTGGCAATATCTGGGATTCAGTTAGCAAAAAAAAAAAACGGATATTTCCGGTTTCATCCAGTCATATCCGGACAAAGTCGTGTGGAATTCGTATGCAATGGACCGAGAAAATTACAGTGAAGGTGGTTTTGGAGAAAAGCAAAGTCTTTTCGTTAGGCAAGTGCATAAAATGCCATCTATATAAACAGAAATATCATGTTTGTTTGCCCCAGTTCCTCTAGCTTTCTCCTACAAAATACGAATGTGTAGAGCTGGGGTCTCCATGTGGAACCAATTATAGTATCCCAGTACAAAATTAAAAGTTCCCTGATCAAAAAACACTTTCAAAACAATAAAGTCCTTCGATAATATCCAGAAAACACAAACACAGGGGCTGTGGCAATATCTGGGATTGAGTTGGCCTAAACAAAACCGTATATTTCCGGTTTCATCCTGTCATATCCGGAAAAATGGTGTGGAATTCATATGCAATGGATCGAGAAAATCAGAGTAAAAATGGTTTTATAGAAAAGCAAAGTCTTTTCATTACGGAAGTGCATAAAATGCCATCTATATAAACAGAAACATCAGGTATGTTTGCTGCAGTTCCTCTAGCTTTCTCCTAGAAAATACAAATGTGTAGAGCTAGTTTCTCCATGTCAAACCAGCGAGTGTTTCGCAGTACAAAATTAAATGTTACCTGAATAAAAAAAAACATTCAAAACAATAAAGTCCTTCAATAATACCAAGAAAACACAAACACAGGGGCTGTGGCAATATCTGGGATTGAGTTAGCCAAAACAAAACCGGATATTTCCGGTTTCATCCAGTCATATCCGGACAAAGTGGTGCGGAATTCGTATGCAATGGACCAAGAAAATCACAGTAAAAATGGTTTTGGAGAAAAGCAAAGTCTTTTCGTTAGGCAAGTGCATAAAATGTCCTGTATACAAACAGAAATATCATATCAGTTTGCCGCAGTTCCTCTACCTTTCTGCTAGAAAATACGAATGTGGAGAGCTGGGGTCTTCATGTGGAACAAATTAGAGTTTCCCAGTACAAAATGAGAAGTTCCCTGATAAAAAAACTTTCAAAACAATAAAGTCCTTCGATAATATCCAGAAAACACAAACACAGTGGCTGTGGCAATACCTGGGATTCAGTTAGCAAAACAAAACCGGATATTTCCGGTTTCATGCAGTCATATCCGGACAAAGTGGTGTGGAATTCGTATGCAATGGATGGAGAAAATCACAGTAAAAATGGTTTTGGAGAAAAGCAAAGTCTTTTCGTTAGGCAAGTGCATAAAATGTCCTGTATACAAACAGAAAGATCAAGTGTGTTTGCCGCAGTTCCTCTAGCTTTCTCCTAGAAAATATGAATGTGTAGAGCTGGTGTCTCCATGTGGAACCAATTAGTTTCCCAGTACAAAATTAAATGTTCCCTGATTAAAAAAAAACTTTCAAAACAATAAAGTCCTTCGATAATATCCAGAAAACACAAACACAGGGGCTGTGGCAATATCTTGGATTGAGATAGCCTAAACAAAACCGGATATTTCCGGCTTCGTCCAGTCATATCCGGAAAAGTGGTCTGGAATTCATATGCAATGGATCGAGAAAATCATAGTAAAAACGGTTTTGGAGAAAAGCAAAGTCTTTTCGTTAGGCAAGTGCATAAAATGCCATCTATATAAATAGAAATATCATGTATGTTTGCCGCAGTTCCTCTAGCTTTCTCCTAGAAAATACGAATGTGTAGAGCTGGGGTCTCCATGTCAAACCAGGGAGTGTTTCGCAGTACAAAATTAAATGTTACCTGAATAAAAAAAAAACTTTCAAAACAATAAAGTTCTTCAATAATACCAAGAAAACACAAACACAGGGGCTGTGGCAATATCTGGGATTCAGTTAGCCAAAACAAAACCGGATATTTCCGGTTTCATCCAGTCATATCCGGACAAAGTGGTGCGGAATTCGTATGCAATGGACCGAGAAAATCACAGTAAAAATGGTTTTGGAGAAAAGCAAAGTCTTTTCGTTAGGCAAGTGCATAAAATGCCATCTATAGAAACAGAAATATCATGTTTGTTTGCCGCAGTTCCTCTAGCTTTCTCCTAGACTATACGAATGTGTATAGCTGGGGTCTCCATGTGGAACCAATTAGAGTTTCCCAGTATAAAATTAAAAGTTCCCTAATAAAAAAACTTGCAAAACAATAAAGTCCTTCGATAATATCCAGAAAACCCAAACACAGGGGATGTGGCAATATCTGGGATTCAGTTAGCTAAAACAAAAGCGGATATTTACGGTTTCATCCAGTCATCTCCAGAAAAAGTCCTGTGGAATTCGTATGCAATGGACTGAGAAAATTACAGTGAAGGTGGTTTTGGAGAAAAGCAAAGTCTTTTCATTAGGCAAGTGCATAAAATGCCATCTATATAAACAGAAATATCATGTATGTTTGCCGCAGTTCCTCTAGCTTTCTCCTAGAAAATACGAATGTGTAGAGCTGGGGTCTCCATGAGGAACCAATTAGAGTTTCCAAGTACAAAATTAAAAGTTCCCTGATGAAAAAAAAAAAACTTTCAAAACAATAAAGTCCTTCGATAATATCCAGAAAACACAAACACAGGGGCTGTGGCAATATCTGGGATTGATTAGCCAAAAAAAAAACCAGATATTTCCGGTTTCATCCAGTCATATCCGGACAAAGCACTGTGGAATTCGTATGCAATGGACTGAGAAAATCACTGTAAAAATGCTTTTGGAGAAAAGCAAAGTCTTTTCGTTAGGCAAGTGCATAAAATGCCATCTATATAAACAGAAATATCATGTGTGTTTGCCGCAGTTCCTCTAGCTTTCTCCTAGAAAATAGAAATGTGTAGAGCTGCTGTCTCCATGTGGAACCAATTAGAGTTTCCCAGTACAAAACTAAAAGTTCCCTGATAAAAAAACTTTCAAAACAATAAAGTCCTTCGATAATATCCAGAAAACACCAAATCAGGGGCTGTGGCAATATCTGGGATTGAGTTAGCAAAAAAAAACCCGGATATTTCCGGTTTCATGCAGTCATATCCGGATAAAGTGTTGTGGAATTCATATGCAATGGACCGAGAAAATCACAGTAAAAATGGTTTTGGAGAAAAGCAAAGTCTTTTCGTTAGGCAAGTGCATAAAATGCCATCTATATAAACAGAAATATCATGTGTGTTTGCCGCAGTTCCTCTAGCTTTCTCCTAGAAAATACGAATGTGTAAAGCTGGGGTCTCCATGTGGAACCAATTAGAGTTTCCCAGTACAAAATTAAAAGTTTCCTGATAAAAAACTTTCAAAACAATAAAGTCCTTCGATAATATCCAGAAAACACAAACACAGGGGCTGTGGCAATATCTGGGATTGAGTTAGCCAAAACAAAACCGGATATTTCCGGTTTCATCCAGTCATATCCGGACAAAGTGGTATGGAATTCGTATGCAATGGACCGAGAAAATCACTGTAAAAATGGTTTTGGAGAAAAGCAAAGTCTTTTCGTTAGGCAAGTGCATAAATTGTCATGTATAGAAACAGAAATATAATTTTTGTTTGCCGCAGTTCCTCTAGATTTCTGCCTAGAAAATACGAATGTGTAGAGCTGATTTCTCCATGTCGAACCAGGGATTGATTCGCTGTAAAAAATAAATGTTACCTGAAAAAAAGAAAAAAACTTTTAAAACGATAATGTCCATTGATAATATCCAGAAAACACAAACACAGCGGCTGTCGCAATATCTGGGATTGAGTTAGCCAAAACAAAACCGGATATTTCCGGTTTCATCCAGTCATATCCGGAAAAAGTCTTGTGGAATTCGTATGCAATGGACCGAGAAAATTACAGTGAAAGTGGTTTTGGAGAAAAGCAAAGTCTTTTCGTTAGGCAAGTGCATAAAATGTCATGTATACAAACAGAAATATCATGTTTGTTTGCCGCAGTTCCTCTAGCTTTCTCCTAGAAAATATGAATGTGTAGAGCTGGTGTCTCCATGTGGAACCAGTTAGTTTCCCAGTACAAAATTTAATGTTCCCTGATTAAAAAAAAACTTTGAAAACAATAAAGTCCTTCGATAATATCCAGAAAACACAAACACAGGGGCTGTGGCAATATCTGGGATTCAGTTAGATAAAACAAAACCGGATATTTCCGGTTTCATCCAGTCATCTCCAGACAACGTCTTGTGGAATTTGTATGCAATGGATCGAGAAAATTACAGTGAAGGTGGTTTTGGAGAAAAGCAAAGACTTTTCGTTAGGCAAGTGCATAAAATGTCCTGTATACAAACAGAAATATCATGTATGTTTGCCGCAGTTCCTCTAGCTTTCTCCTAGAAAATACGAATGTGTAGAGCTGGGGTCTCCATGAGGAACCAATTATAGTTTCCCAGTGCAAAATTAAATGTTCCCTGATTAAAAAAAAAACATATAAAACAATAAAGTCCTTCGATAATATCCAGAAAACACAAACACAGGGGCTGTGGCAATATCTGGGATTGAGTTAGCCAAAACAAAACCGGATATTTCCGGTTTCATCCAGTCATATCCGGACAAAGCAGTGTGGAATTCGTATGCAATGGACCGAGAAAATCACTGTAAAAATGGTTTTGGAGAAAAGCAAAGTCTTTTCGTTAGGCAAGTGCATAAAATGCCATCTATATAAATAGAAATATCATGTGTGTTTGCCGCAGTTCCTCTAGCTTTCTCCTAGAAAATAGAAATGTGTAGAGCTGCGTTCTCCATGTGGAACCAATTAGAGTTTCCCAGTACAAAATTAAAAGTTCCCTGATAAAAAAACTTTCAAAACAATAAAGTCCTTCAATAATATCCAGAAAACACCAACATAGGGGCTGTGGCAATATCTGGGATTCAGTTAGCAAAACAAAACCGGATATTTCCGGTTTCATGCAGTCCTATCCGGATGAAGTGGTGTGGAATTCGTATGCAATGGATCGAGAAAATCACAGTAAAAATGGTTTTGGAGAAAAGCAAAATCTTTTCATTAGGCAAGTGCATAAAATGTCATGTATACAAACAGAAATATCATTTTTGTTTGCCGCAGTTCCTCTAGATTTCTGCCTAGAAAATACGAATGTGTAGAGCTGATTTCTCCATGTCGAACCAGGGAGTGATTCGCAGTAAAAAATTAAATGTTACCTGATTAAAAAAAAACTTTTAAACGATAATATCCATTGATAATATCCAGAAAAAACAAACACGGCGGCTGTCGCAATATCTGGGATCGAGTTAGCGAAAACAAAACCGGATATTTCCGGTTTCATCCAGTCATATCCGGACAAAGTCGTGTGGAATTCGTATGCAATGGACCGAGAAAATTACAGTGAAAGTGGTTTTGGAGAAAAGCAAAGTCTTTTCGTTAGGCAAGTGCATAAAATGTCATGTATACAAACAGAAATATCATGTATGTTTGCCGCAGTTCCTCTAGCTTTCTCCTAGAAAATATGAATGTGTAGAGCTGGTGTCTCCATGTGGAACCAGTTAGTTTCCCAGTACAAAATTTAATGTTCCGTGATTAAAAAAAAACTTTCAAAACAATAAAGTCCTTCGATAATATCAAGAAAACACAAACACAGGGGCTGTGGCAATATCTGGGATTAAGATAGCCAAAACAAAACCGTATATTTCCGGTTTCATTCAGTCATGTCCGGACAAAGCAGTGTGGAATTCGTATGCAATGGACCGAGAAAATCACTGTAAAAATGGTTTTGGAGAAAAGCAAAGTCTTTTCCTTAGGAAAGTGCATAAATTGTCCTGTATACAAACAGAAATATCAAGTGTGTTTGCCGCAGTTCCTCTAGCTTTCTCCTAGAAAATACGAATGTGTAGAGCTGGGGTCTCCATGTGGAACCAATTAGAGTTTCCCAGTACAAAATTAAAAGTTTCCTGATAAAAAAACTTTCAAAACAATAAAGTCCTTCGATAATATCCAGAAAACACAAACACAGGGGCTGTGGCAATATCTGGGATTGAGTTAGCCAAAACAAAACCGGATATTTCCGGTTTCATCCAGTCATCTCCAGACAAAGTCTTGTGGAATTCGTATGCAATGAACCAAGAAAAGTACAGGGAAAGTGGTTTTGGAGAAAAGCAAAGTCTTTTCGTTAGGCAAGTGCATAAAATGTCATGTATACAAACAGAAATATCATGTATGTTTGCCGCAGTTCCTCTAGCTTTCTCTAGAAAATACGAATGTGTAGAGCTAGTTTCTCCATGTCAAACCAGGGAGTGTTTCACAGTAAAAAATTAAATGTTACCTGATAAAAAAAAACTTTTAAAACGATAATGTCCATTGATAATATGCAGAAAACACAAACACAGCGGCTGTCGCAATATCTGGGATTCAGTTAGCCTAAACAAAACCGGATATTTCCGGTTTCATCCAGTCATATCCGGAAAAATGGTGTGGAATTCGTATGCAATGGATCGAGAAAATCACAGTAAAAATGGTTTTGGAGAAAAGCAAAGTCTTTTCATTATGGAAGTGCATAAAATGCCATCTATATAAACAGAAATATCATGTATGTTTGCCTCAGTTCCTCTAGCTTTCTCCTAGAAAATACGAATGTGTAGAGCTAGTTTCTCCATGTCAAACCAGGGAGTGTTTCGCAGTACAAAATTAAATGTTACCTGAATAAAAAAAAAAAACTTTCAAAACAATAAAGTCCTTCAATAATACCAAGAAAATCACAGTAAAAATCGTTTTGGAGAAAAGCAAAGTCTTTTCGTTAGGCAAGTGCATAAAATGCCATCTATAGAAACAGAAATATCATATTTGTTTGCCGCAGTTCCTCTACCTTTCTGCTAGAAAATACGAATGTGTAGAGCTGGGGTCTCCATGTGGAACCAATTAGAGTTTCCCACTACAAAATTAAAAGTTTCCTGATAAAAAAACTTTCAAAACAATAAAGTCCTTCGATAATATCCAGAAAACACAAACACAGGGGCTGTGGCAATATCTGGGATTCAGTTAGCCAAAACAAAACCGGATATTTCCGGTTTCATCCAGTCATATCCGGATAAAGTGGTGTGGAATTCGTATGCAATGGACCGAGAAAATCACAGTAATAATGGTTTTGGAGAAAAGCAAAGTCTTTTCGTTAGGCTAGTGCATAAAATCTCATAGATACAAACAGAAATATCATTTTTGTTTGCCGCAGTTCCTCTAGATTTCTGCCTAGAAAATACGAATGTGTAGAGCTGATTTCTCCATGTTGAACCAGGGAGTGATTCGCAGCAAAAAATTAAATGTTACCTGATAAAAAAAAATTTTAAAATGATAATGTCCATTGATAATATCCAGAAAACACAAACACAGCGGCTGTCGCAATATCTGGGATTGAGTTAGCCAAAACAAAACCGGATATTTCTGGTTTCATCCAGTCATATCCGGACAAAGTCGTGTGGAATTCGTATGCAATGGACCGAGAAAATTACAGTGAAGGTGGTTTTGGAGAAAAGCAAAGTCTTTTCGTTAGGCAAGTGCATAAAATGTCATGTATAAAAACAGAAATATCATGTTTGTTTGCCGCAGTTCCTCTAGCTTTCTCCTAGAAAATATGAATGTGTAGAGCTGGTGTCTCCATGTGGAACCAGTTAGTTTCCCAGTACAAAATTTAATGTTCCCTGATTAAAAAAAAATTTCAAAACAAAAAATTCCTTCGATAATATCCAGAAAACACAAACACAGGGGCTGTGGCAATATCTGGGATTAAGATAGCCAAAACAAAACCGGATATTTCCGGTTTCATCCAGTCATATCCGGACAAAGCAGTGTGGAATTTGTATGCAATGGACCGAGAAAATCACAGTAAAAATGGTTTTGGAGAAAAGCAAAGTCTTTTCGTTAGGCAAGTGCATAAAATGCCATCTATATAAACAAAAATATCATGTTTGTTTGCCGCAGTTCCTCTAGCTTTCTCCTAGAAAATACGAATATGTAGAACTGGGGTCTCCATGTGGAACCAATTATAGTTTCCCAGTACAAAATTAAAAGTTCCCTGATCAAAAAGTTTCAAAACAATAAAGTCCTTCGATAATATCCAGAAAACACAAACACAGGGGCTGTGGCAATATCTGGGATTGAGTTAGCCAAAACCAAACCGGATATTTCCGGTTTCATCCAGTCATCTCCCGACAAAGTGGTGTGCAATTCGTATGCAATGAACCGAGAAAATTACAGTAAAAGTGGTTTTGGAGAAAATCAAAGTCTTTTCGTTAGGCAATTGCATAAAATGTCATGTATACAAACAGAAATATCATGTATGTTTGCCGCAGTTCCTCTAGCTTCCTCTAGAAAATACGAATGTGTAGAGCTAGTTTCTCCATGTCAAACCAGGTAGTGTTTCACAGTAAAAAATTAAAAGTTCCCTGATAAAAAAAAAACTTTCAAAACAATAAAGTCCTTCGATAATATCCAGAAAACACAAACACAGGGGCTGTGGCAATATCTGGGATTGAGTTATCCAAAACAAAACTGGATATTTCCGGTTTCATCCACTCATATCCGGACACAGCAATGTGTAATTCGTATGCATTGAACCGAGAAAATCACAGTAAAAATGGTTTTGGAGAAAAGCAAAGTCTTTTCGTTAGGCAAGTGCATAAAATGCCATCTATATAAACAGAAATATCATGTTTGTTTGCCGCAGTTCCTCTAGCTTTCTCCAAGAAAATACGAAGGTGTAGAGCTGGGGTCTCCATGTGGAACCAATTAGAGTTTCCCAGTACAAAATTAAATTTTCCCTGATAAAAAAACTTTCAAAACAATAAAGTCCTTCGATAATATCCAGAAAACACATACACAGCGGCTGTCGCAATATCTGGGATTCAGTTAGCAAAAAAAAAAAAAACCGGATATTTCCGGTTTCATCCAGTCATATTCGGAAAAAGTGGTGTGGAATTCGTATGCAATGGACTGAGAAAATTACAGTGAAAGTGGTTTTGGAGAAAAGCAAAGTCTTTTCGTTAGGCAAGTGCATAAAATGTCATGTATACAAACAGAAATATCATGTTTGTTTGCCGCAGTTCCTTTAGCTTTCCCCTAGAAAATATGAATGTGTAGAGCTGGTTTCTCCATGTGGAACCAGTTAGTTTCCCAGTACAAAATTTAATGTTCCCTGATTAAAAAAAAAACATTCAAAACAATAAAGTCCTTCGATAATATCAAGAAAACACAAACACAGGGGCTGTGGCAATATCTGGGATTAAGATAGCCAAAACAAAACCGGATATTTCCGGTTTCATCCAGTCATTGCCGGATAAAGCAGTGTGGAATTCGTATGCAATGGACCGAGAAAATCTCAGTAAAAATGGTTTTGGAGAAAAGCAAAGTCTTTTCGTTAGGCAAGTGCATAAAATGCCATCTATATAAACAAAAATATTATGTGTGTTTGCCGCAGGTCCCCTAGCTTTCTCCTAGAAAATACGAATATGTAGAACTGGGGTCTCCATGTGGAACTAATTATAGTTTCCCAATAGAAAATTTAAAGTTCCCTGATAAAAAAACTTTCAAAACAATAAAGTCCTTCGATAATATCCAGAAAACACAAACACAGGGGCTGTGGCAATATCTCGGATTGAGTTAGCCTAAACAAAACCGTATATTTCCGGTTTCATCCAGTCATATCCGGAAAAATGGTGTGGAATTCATATGCAATGGATCGAGAAAATCACAGTAAAAATGGTTTTGGAAAAAATCAAAGTCTTTTCATTACGGAAGTGCATAAAATGCCATCTATATAAACAGAAATATCATGTATGTTTGCCGCAGTTCCTCTAGCTTTCTCCTAGAAAATACGAATGTGTAGAGCTAGTTTCTCCATGTCAAACCAGGGAGTGTTTCACAGTACAAAATTAAATGTTCCCTGATTAAAAAAAAACTTTCAAAACAATAAAGTCCTTCGATAATATCCAGAAAACACAAACACAGGGGCTGTGGCAATATCTGGGATTGAGTTAGCCAAAAAAAAAACTGGATATTTCCAGTTTCATCCAGTCATTGCCGGACAAAGCAGTGTGGAATTCGTATGCAATGGACCTAGAAAATCACAGTAAAATGGTTTTGGAGAAAAGCAAATTCTTTTCGTTGGGCAAGTGCATAAAATGCCATCTATATAAACAGAAATATCATGTTAGTTTGCCGCAGTTCCTCTAGCTTTCTCCTAGAAAATACGAATATGTAGAACTGGGGTCTCCATGTGGAACCAATTAGAGTTTCCCAGTACAAAATTAAAAGTTCCCTGATAAAAAAACTTTCAAAACAATAAAGTCCTTCGATAATATCCAGAAAACACAAACACAGGGGCTGTGGCAATATCTGGGATTGAGTTAGCCAAAACAAAACCGGATATTTCCGGTTTCATCCAGTCATCTCCAGAAAACGTCTTGTGGAATTCGTATGCAATGGACCGAGAAAATTACAGTAAAAGTGGTTTTGGAGAAAATCAAAGTCTTTTCGTTAGGCAAGTGCATAAAATGTCATGTATACAAACAGAAATATCATGTATGTTTGCCGCAGTTCCTCTAGCTTCCTCTAGAAAATACAAATGTGTAGAGCTAGTTTCTCCATGTCAAACCAGGGAGTGTTTCACAGTAAAAAAATTAAATGTTCCCTGATAAAAAAAAAAACTTTCAAAACAATAAAGTCCTTCGATAATATCCAGAAAACACAAACACAGGGGCTGTGGCAATATCTGGGATTGAGTTAGCCAAAACAAAACCGGATATTTCCGGTTTCATCCACTCATATCCGGACAAAGCAGTGTGGAATTCGTATGCAATGAACCGAGAAAATCACAGTAAAAATGGTTTTGGAGAAAAGCAAAGTCTTTTCTTTAGGCAAGTGCATAAAATGCCATCTATATAAACAGAAATATCATGATTGTTTGCCGCAGTTCCTCTAGCTTTCTCCTAGACTATACGAATGTGTATAGCTGGGGTCTCCATGTGGAACCAATTAGAGTTTCCCAGTACAAAATTAAATGTTCCCTGATAAAAAAAACTTTCAAAACAATAAAGTCCTTCGATAATATCCAGAAAACCCAAACACAGGGGCTGTGGCAATATCTGGGATTCAGTTAGCAAAAAAAAAAAAAAACCGGATATTTCCGGTTTCATCCAGTCATATCCGGACAAAGTCATGTGGAATTCGTATGCAATGGAATGAGAAAATTACAGTGAAGGTAGTTTTGGAGAAAAGCAAAGTCTTTTCTTTAGGCAAGTGCATAAAATGCCATCTATATAAACAGAAATATCATGTGTGTTTGCTGCAGTTCCTCTAGCTTTCTCCTAGAAAATACGAATGTGTAGAGCTGGGGTCTCCATATGGAACCAATTATAGTATCCCAGTACAAAATTAAAAGTTCCCTGATAAAAAAAAACTTTCAAAACAATAAAGTCCTTCGATAATATCCAGAAAACACAAACACAGGGGAGGTGGCAATACCTGGGATTCAGTTAGCAAAACAAAACCGGATATTTCCGGTTTCATGCAGTCATATCCGGACAAAGTGGTGTGGAATTCGTATGCAATGGATGGAGAAAATCACAGTAAAAATGGTTTTGGAGAAAAGCAAAGTCTTTTCGTTAGGCAAGTGCATAAAATGTCATTATACAAACAGAAATATCATCTATTTTTGCCGCAGTTCCTCTAGCTTTCTCCTAGAAAATATGAATGTGTAGAGCTGGTGTCTCCATGTGGAACCAGTTTGTTTCCCAGTACAAAATTAAATGTTCCCTGATTAAAAAAAAACTTTCAAAACAATAAAGTCCTTCGATAATATCAAGAAAACACAAACACAGGGGCTGTGGCAATATCTGGGATTAAGATAGCCAAAACAAAACCGGATATTTCCGGTTTCATCCAGTCATTGCCAGATAAAGCAGTGTGGAATTCGTATGCAATGGACCAAGAAAATTACAGTGAAAGTGGTTTTGGAGAAAAGCAAATTCTTTTCGTTAGGCAAGTGCATAAAATGCCATCTATATAAACAGAAATATCATGTGTGTTTGCCGCAGTTCCTCTAGCTTTCTCCTAGAAAATACGAATATGTAGAACTGGGGTCTCCATGGGGAACCAATTAGAGTTTCCCAGTACAAAATTAAAAGTTCCCTGATAAAAAAACTTTCAAAACAATAAAGTCCTTCGATAATATCCAGAAAACAAAACACAGGGGCTGTGGCAATATCTGGGATTGAGTTAGCCAAAACAAAACCGTATATTTCCGTTTTCATCCAGTCATCTCCAGAAAACGTCTTGTGGAATTCGTATGCAATGGACCGAGAAAATTACAGTAAAAGTGGTTTTGGAGAAAAGCAAAGTCTTTTCGTTAGGCAAGTGCATAAAATGTCATGTATACAAACAGAAATATCATGTATGTTTGCCGCAGTTCCTCTAGCTTCCTCTAGAAAATACGAATGTGTAGAGCTAGTTTCTCCATGTCAAACCAGGGAGTGTTTCACAGTAAAAAAATTAAATGTTCCCTGATAAAAAAAAATTTTCAAAACAATAAAGTCCTTCGATAATATCCAGAAAACACAAACACAGGGGCTGTGGCAATATCTGGGATTGAGTTAGCCAAAACAAAACCGCCATATTTCCGGTTTCATCCACTCATATCCGGACAAAGTCGTGTGGAATTCGTATGCAATGAACCGAGAAAATCACAGTAAAAATGGTTTTGGAGAAAAGCAAAATCTTTTCCTTAGGCAAGTGCATAAAATGCCATCTATATAAACAGAAATATCATGTTTGTTTGCCGCAGTTCCTCTAGCTTTCTCCTAGACTATACGAATGTGGAGAGCTGGGGTCTCCATGTGGAACCAATTAGAGTTTCCCAGTACAAAATTAAATGTTCCCTGATAAAAAAAACTTTCAAAACAATAAAGTACTTCGATAATATCCAGAAAACACATACACAGGGGCTGTGGCAATATCTGGGATTCAGTTAGCAAAAAAAAAAAACGGATATTTCCGGTTTCATCCAGTCATATCCGGACAAAGTCGTGTGGAATTCGTATGCAATGGACCGAGAAAATTACAGTGAAGGTGGTTTTGGAGAAAAGCAAAGTCTTTTCGTTAGGCAAGTGCATAAAATGCCATCTATATAAACAGAAATATCATGTTTGTTTGCCCCAGTTCCTCTACCTTTCTCCTAGAAAATACGAATGTGTAGAGCTGGGGTCTCCATGTGGAACCAATTATAGTATCCCAGTACAAAATTAAAAGTTCCCTGATCAAAAAACACTTTCAAAACAATAAAGTCCTTCGATAATATCCAGAAAACACAAACACAGGGGCTGTGGCAATATCTGGGATTGAGTTGGCCTAAACAAAACCGTATATTTCCGGTTTCATCCAGTCATATCCGGAAAAATGGTGTGGAATTCATATGCAATGGATCGAGAAAATCAGAGTAAAAATGGTTTTATAGAAAAGCAAAGTCTTTTCATTACGGAAGTGCATAAAATGCCATCTATATAAACAGAAACATCAGGTATGTTTGCTGCAGTTCCTCTAGCTTTCTCCTAGAAAATACAAATGTGTAGAGCTAGTTTCTCCATGTCAAACCAGCGAGTGTTTCGCAGTACAAAATTAAATGTTACCTGAATAAAAAAAAACATTCAAAACAATAAAGTCCTTCAATAATACCAAGAAAACACAAACACAGGGGCTGTGGCAATATCTGGGATTGAGTTAGCCAAAACAAAACCGGATATTTCCGGTTTCATCCAGTCATATCCGGACAAAGTGGTGCGGAATTCGTATGCAATGGACCAAGAAAATCACAGTAAAAATGGTTTTGGAGAAAAGCAAAGTCTTTTCGTTAGGCAAGTGCATAAAATGTCCTGTATACAAACAGAAATATCATATCAGTTTGCCGCAGTTCCTCTACCTTTCTGCTAGAAAATACGAATGTGGAGAGCTGGGGTCTTCATGTGGAACAAATTAGAGTTTCCCAGTACAAAATGAGAAGTTCCCTGATAAAAAAACTTTCAAAACAATAAAGTCCTTCGATAATATCCAGAAAACACAAACACAGTGGCTGTGGCAATACCTGGGATTCAGTTAGCAAAACAAAACCGGATATTTCCGGTTTCATGCAGTCATATCCGGACAAAGTGGTGTGGAATTCGTATGCAATGGATGGAGAAAATCACAGTAAAAATGGTTTTGGAGAAAAGCAAAGTCTTTTCGTTAGGCAAGTGCATAAAATGTCCTGTATACAAACAGAAAGATCAAGTGTGTTTGCCGCAGTTCCTCTAGCTTTCTCCTAGAAAATATGAATGTGTAGAGCTGGTGTCTCCATGTGGAACCAATTAGTTTCCCAGTACAAAATTAAATGTTCCCTGATTAAAAAAAAAAACTTTCAAAACAATAAAGTCCTTCGATAATATCCAGAAAACACAAACACAGGGGCTGTGGCAATATCTTGGATTGAGATAGCCTAAACAAAACCGGATATTTCCGGCTTCGTCCAGTCATATCCGGAAAAGTGGTCTGGAATTCATATGCAATGGATCGAGAAAATCATAGTAAAAACGGTTTTGGAGAAAAGCAAAGTCTTTTCGTTAGGCAAGTGCATAAAATGCCATCTATATAAATAGAAATATCATGTATGTTTGCCGCAGTTCCTCTAGCTTTCTCCTAGAAAATACGAATGTGTAGAGCTGGGGTCTCCATGTCAAACCAGGGAGTGTTTCGCAGTACAAAATTAAATGTTACCTGAATAAAAAAAAAACTTTCAAAACAATAAAGTTCTTCAATAATACCAAGAAAACACAAACACAGGGGCTGTGGCAATATCTGGGATTCAGTTAGCCAAAACAAAACCGGATATTTCCGGTTTCATCCAGTCATATCCGGACAAAGTGGTGCGGAATTCGTATGCAATGGACCGAGAAAATCACAGTAAAAATGGTTTTGGAGAAAAGCAAAGTCTTTTCGTTAGGCAAGTGCATAAAATGCCATCTATAGAAACAGAAATATCATGTTTGTTTGCCGCAGTTCCTCTAGCTTTCTCCTAGACTATACGAATGTGTATAGCTGGGGTCTCCATGTGGAACCAATTAGAGTTTCCCAGTATAAAATTAAAAGTTCCCTAATAAAAAAACTTGCAAAACAATAAAGTCCTTCGATAATATCCAGAAAACACAAACACAGGGGATGTGGCAATATCTGGGATTCAGTTAGCTAAAACAAAAGCGGATATTTACGGTTTCATCCAGTCATCTCCAGAAAAAGTCCTGTGGAATTCGTATGCAATGGACTGAGAAAATTACAGTGAAGGTGGTTTTGGAGAAAAGCAAAGTCTTTTCATTAGGCAAGTGCATAAAATGCCATCTATATAAACAGAAATATCATGTATGTTTGCCGCAGTTCCTCTAGCTTTCTCCTAGAAAATACGAATGTGTAGAGCTGGGGTCTCCATGAGGAACCAATTAGAGTTTCCAAGTACAAAATTAAAAGTTCCCTGATGAAAAAAAAAAAAACTTTCAAAACAATAAAGTCCTTCGATAATATCCAGAAAACACAAACACAGGGGCTGTGGCAATATCTGGGATTGATTAGCCAAAAAAAAAACCAGATATTTCCGGTTTCATCCAGTCATATCCGGACAAAGCACTGTGGAATTCGTATGCAATGGACTGAGAAAATCACTGTAAAAATGCTTTTGGAGAAAAGCAAAGTCTTTTCGTTAGGCAAGTGCATAAAATGCCATCTATATAAACAGAAATATCATGTGTGTTTGCCGCAGTTCCTCTAGCTTTCTCCTAGAAAATAGAAATGTGTAGAGCTGCTGTCTCCATGTGGAACCAATTAGAGTTTCCCAGTACAAAACTAAAAGTTCCCTGATAAAAAAACTTTCAAAACAATAAAGTCCTTCGATAATATCCAGAAAACACCAAATCAGGGGCTGTGGCAATATCTGGGATTGAGTTAGCAAAAAAAAACCCGGATATTTCCGGTTTCATGCAGTCATATCCGGATAAAGTGTTGTGGAATTCATATGCAATGGACCGAGAAAATCACAGTAAAAATGGTTTTGGAGAAAAGCAAAGTCTTTTCGTTAGGCAAGTGCATAAAATGCCATCTATATAAACAGAAATATCATGTGTGTTTGCCGCAGTTCCTCTAGCTTTCTCCTAGAAAATACGAATGTGTAAAGCTGGGGTCTCCATGTGGAACCAATTAGAGTTTCCCAGTACAAAATTAAAAGTTTCCTGATAAAAAACTTTCAAAACAATAAAGTCCTTCGATAATATCCAGAAAACACAAACACAGGGGCTGTGGCAATATCTGGGATTGAGTTAGCCAAAACAAAACCGGATATTTCCGGTTTCATCCAGTCATATCCGGACAAAGTGGTATGGAATTCGTATGCAATGGACCGAGAAAATCACTGTAAAAATGGTTTTGGAGAAAAGCAAAGTCTTTTCGTTAGGCAAGTGCATAAATTGTCATGTATAGAAACAGAAATATAATTTTTGTTTGCCGCAGTTCCTCTAGATTTCTGCCTAGAAAATACGAATGTGTAGAGCTGATTTCTCCATGTCGAACCAGGGATTGATTCGCTGTAAAAAATAAATGTTACCTGAAAAAAAGAAAAAAACTTTTAAAACGATAATGTCCATTGATAATATCCAGAAAACACAAACACAGCGGCTGTCGCAATATCTGGGATTGAGTTAGCCAAAACAAAACCGGATATTTCCGGTTTCATCCAGTCATATCCGGAAAAAGTCTTGTGGAATTCGTATGCAATGGACTGAGAAAATTACAGTGAAAGTGGTTTTGGAGAAAAGCAAAGTCTTTTCGTTAGGCAAGTGCATAAAATGTCATGTATACAAACAGAAATATCATGTTTGTTTGCCGCAGTTCCTCTAGCTTTCTCCTAGAAAATATGAATGTGTAGAGCTGGTGTCTCCATGTGGAACCAGTTAGTTTCCCAGTACAAAATTTAATGTTCCCTGATTAAAAAAAAACTTTGAAAACAATAAAGTCCTTCGATAATATCCAGAAAACACAAACACAGGGGCTGTGGCAATATCTGGGATTCAGTTAGATAAAACAAAACCGGATATTTCCGGTTTCATCCAGTCATCTCCAGACAACGTCTTGTGGAATTTGTATGCAATGGATCGAGAAAATTACAGTGAAGGTGGTTTTGGAGAAAAGCAAAGACTTTTCGTTAGGCAAGTGCATAAAATGTCCTGTATACAAACAGAAATATCATGTATGTTTGCCGCAGTTCCTCTAGCTTTCTCCTAGAAAATACGAATGTGTAGAGCTGGGGTCTCCATGAGGAACCAATTAGAGTTTCCCAGTGCAAAATTAAATGTTCCCTGATTAAAAAAAAAACATATAAAACAATAAAGTCCTTCGATAATATCCAGAAAACACAAACACAGGGGCTGTGGCAATATCTGGGATTGAGTTAGCCAAAACAAAACCGGATATTTCCGGTTTCATCCAGTCATATCCGGACAAAGCAGTGTGGAATTCGTATGCAATGGACCGAGAAAATCACTGTAAAAATGGTTTTGGAGAAAAGCAAAGTCTTTTCGTTAGGCAAGTGCATAAAATGCCATCTATATAAATAGAAATATCATGTGTGTTTGCCGCAGTTCCTCTAGCTTTCTCCTAGAAAATAGAAATGTGTAGAGCTGCGTTCTCCATGTGGAACCAATTAGAGTTTCCCAGTACAAAATTAAAAGTTCCCTGATAAAAAAACTTTCAAAACAATAAAGTCCTTCAATAATATCCAGAAAACACCAACATAGGGGCTGTGGCAATATCTGGGATTCAGTTAGCAAAACAAAACCGGATATTTCCGGTTTCATGCAGTCCTATCCGGATGAAGTGGTGTGGAATTCGTATGCAATGGATCGAGAAAATCACAGTAAAAATGGTTTTGGAGAAAAGCAAAATCTTTTCATTAGGCAAGTGCATAAAATGTCATGTATACAAACAGAAATATCATTTTTGTTTGCCGCAGTTCCTCTAGATTTCTGCCTAGAAAATACGAATGTGTAGAGCTGATTTCTCCATGTCGAACCAGGGAGTGATTCGCAGTAAAAAATTAAATGTTACCTGATTAAAAAAAAACTTTTAAACGATAATATCCATTGATAATATCCAGAAAAAACAAACACGGCGGCTGTCGCAATATCTGGGATCGAGTTAGCGAAAACAAAACCGGATATTTCCGGTTTCATCCAGTCATATCCGGACAAAGTCGTGTGGAATTCGTATGCAATGGACCGAGAAAATTACAGTGAAAGTGGTTTTGGAGAAAAGCAAAGTCTTTTCGTTAGGCAAGTGCATAAAATGTCATGTATACAAACAGAAATATCATGTATGTTTCCCGCAGTTCCTCTAGCTTTCTCCTAGAAAATATGAATGTGTAGAGCTGGTGTCTCCATGTGGAACCAGTTAGTTTCCCAGTACAAAATTTAATGTTCCGTGATTAAAAAAAAACTTTCAAAACAATAAAGTCCTTCGATAATATCAAGAAAACACAAACACAGGGGCTGTGGCAATATCTGGGATTAAGATAGCCAAAACAAAACCGTATATTTCCGGTTTCATTCAGTCATGTCCGGACAAAGCAGTGTGGAATTCGTATGCAATGGACCGAGAAAATCACTGTAAAAATGGTTTTGGAGAAAAGCAAAGTCTTTTCCTTAGGAAAGTGCATAAATTGTCCTGTATACAAACAGAAATATCAAGTGTGTTTGCCGCAGTTCCTCTAGCTTTCTCCTAGAAAATACGAATGTGTAGAGCTGGGGTCTCCATGTGGAACCAATTAGAGTTTCCCAGTACAAAATTAAAAGTTTCCTGATAAAAAAACTTTCAAAACAATAAAGTCCTTCGATAATATCCAGAAAACACAAACACAGGGGCTGTGGCAATATCTGGGATTGAGTTAGCCAAAACAAAACCGGATATTTCCGGTTTCATCCAGTCATCTCCAGACAAAGTCTTGTGGAATTCGTATGCAATGAACCAAGAAAAGTACAGGGAAACTGGTTTTGGAGAAAAGCAAAGTCTTTTCGTTAGGCAAGTGCATAAAATGTCATGTATACAAACAGAAATATCATGTATGTTTGCCGCAGTTCCTCTAGCTTTCTCTAGAAAATACGAATGTGTAGAGCTAGTTTCTCCATGTCAAACCAGGGAGTGTTTCACAGTAAAAAATTAAATGTTACCTGATAAAAAAAAACTTTTAAAACGATAATGTCCATTGATAATATGCAGAA
Organism: Lepus europaeus; assembly: GCF_033115175.1. Classification (NCBI taxonomy): domain Eukaryota; kingdom Metazoa; phylum Chordata; class Mammalia; order Lagomorpha; family Leporidae; genus Lepus; species Lepus europaeus. The sequence continues at coordinate 32,389,175 of NC_084847.1, forward strand.
AACACAAACACAGCGGCTGTCGCAATATCTGGGATTCAGTTAGCCTAAACAAAACCGGATATTTCCGGTTTCATCCAGTCATATCCGGAAAAATGGTGTGGAATTCGTATGCAATGGATCGAGAAAATCACAGTAAAAATGGTTTTGGAGAAAAGCAAAGTCTTTTCATTATGGAAGTGCATAAAATGCCATCTATATAAACAGATATATCATGTATGTTTGCCGCAGTTCCTCTATCTTTCTCCTAGAAAATACGAATGTGTAGAGCTAGTTTCTCCATGTCAAACCAGGGAGTGTTTCGCAGTACAAAATTAAATGTTACCTGAATAAAAAAAAAAAAACTTTCAAAACAATAAAGTCCTTCAATAATACCAAGAAAATCACAGTAAAAATCGTTTTGGAGAAAAGCAAAGTCTTTTCGTTAGGCAAGTGCATAAAATGCCATCTATAGAAACAGAAATATCATATTTGTTTGCCGCAGTTCCTCTACCTTTCTGCTAGAAAATACGAATGTGTAGAGCTGGGGTCTCCATGTGGAACCAATTAGAGTTTCCCACTACAAAATTAAAAGTTTCCTGATAAAAAAACTTTCAAAACAATAAAGTCCTTCGATAATATCCAGAAAACACAAACACAGGGGCTGTGGCAATATCTGGGATTCAGTTAGCCAAAACAAAACCGGATATTTCCGGTTTCATCCAGTCATATCCGGATAAAGTGGTGTGGAATTCGTATGCAATGGACCGAGAAAATCACAGTAATAATGGTTTTGGAGAAAAGCAAAGTCTTTTCGTTAGGCTAGTGCATAAAATCTCATAGATACAAACAGAAATATCATTTTTGTTTGCCGCAGTTCCTCTAGATTTCTGCCTAGAAAATACGAATGTGTAGAGCTGATTTCTCCATGTTGAACCAGGGAGTGATTCGCAGCAAAAAATTAAATGTTACCTGATAAAAAAAAAATTTTAAAATGATAATGTCCATTGATAATATCCAGAAAACACAAACACAGCGGCTGTCGCAATATCTGGGATTGAGTTAGCCAAAACAAAACCGGATATTTCTGGTTTCATCCAGTCATATCCGGACAAAGTCGTGTGGAATTCGTATGCAATGGACCGAGAAAATTACAGTGAAGGTGGTTTTGGAGAAAAGCAAAGTCTTTTCGTTAGGCAAGTGCATAAAATGTCATGTATAAAAACAGAAATATCATGTTTGTTTGCCGCAGTTCCTCTAGCTTTCTCCTAGAAAATATGAATGTGTAGAGCTGGTGTCTCCATGTGGAACCAGTTAGTTTCCCAGTACAAAATTTAATGTTCCCTGATTAAAAAAAACTTTCAAAACAAAAAAGTCCTTCGATAATATCCAGAAAACACAAACACAGGGGCTGTGGCAATATCTGGGATTAAGATAGCCAAAACAAAACCGGATATTTCCGGTTTCATCCAGTCATATCCGGACAAAGCAGTGTGGAATTCGTATGCAATGGACCGAGAAAATCACAGTAAAAATGGTTTTGGAGAAAAGCAAAGTCTTTTCGTTAGGCAAGTGCATAAAATGCCATCTATATAAACAAAAATATCATGTTTGTTTGCCGCAGTTCCTCTAGCTTTCTCCTAGAAAATACGAATATGTAGAACTGGGGTCTCCATGTGGAACCAATTATAGTTTCCCAGTACAAAATTAAAAGTTCCCTGATCAAAAAGTTTCAAAACAATAAAGTCCTTCGATAATATCCAGAAAACACAAACACAGGGGCTGTGGCAATATCTGGGATTGAGTTAGCCAAAACAAAACCGGATATTTCCGGTTTCATCCAGTCATCTCCCGACAAAGTGGTGTGCAATTCGTATGCAATGGACCGAGAAAATTACAGTAAAAGTGGTTTTGGAGAAAATCAAAGTCTTTTCGTTAGGCAATTGCATAAAATGTCATGTATACAAACAGAAATATCATGTATGTTTGCCGCAGTTCCTCTAGCTTCCTCTAGAAAATACGAATGTGTAGAGCTAGTTTCTCCATGTCAAACCAGGTAGTGTTTCACAGTAAAAAATTAAAAGTTCCCTGATAAAAAAAAAACTTTCAAAACAATAAAGTCCTTCGATAATATCCAGAAAACACAAACACAGGGGCTGTGGCAATATCTGGGATTGAGTTATCCAAAACAAAACTGGATATTTCCGGTTTCATCCACTCATATCCGGACACAGCAATGTGTAATTCGTATGCATTGAACCGAGAAAATCACAGTAAAAATGGTTTTGGAGAAAAGCAAAGTCTTTTCGTTAGGCAAGTGCATAAAATGCCATCTATATAAACAGAAATATCATGTTTGTTTGCCGCAGTTCCTCTAGCTTTCTCCAAGAAAATACGAAGGTGTAGAGCTGGGGTCTCCATGTGGAACCAATTAGAGTTTCCCAGTACAAAATTAAATTTTCCCTGATAAAAAAACTTTCAAAACAATAAAGTCCTTCGATAATATCCAGAAAACACATACACAGCGGCTGTCGCAATATCTGGGATTCAGTTAGCAAAAAAAAAAAAACCGGATATTTCCGGTTTCATCCAGTCATATTCGGAAAAAGTGGTGTGGAATTCGTATGCAATGGACTGAGAAAATTACAGTGAAAGTGGTTTTGGAGAAAAGCAAAGTCTTTTCGTTAGGCAAGTGCATAAAATGTCATGTATACAAACAGAAATATCATGTTTGTTTGCCGCAGTTCCTTTAGCTTTCCCCTAGAAAATATGAATGTGTAGAGCTGGTTTCTCCATGTGGAACCAGTTAGTTTCCCAGTACAAAATTTAATGTTCCCTGATTAAAAAAAAAACATTCAAAACAATAAAGTCCTTCGATAATATCAAGAAAACACAAACACAGGGGCTGTGGCAATATCTGGGATTAAGATAGCCAAAACAAAACCGGATATTTCCGGTTTCATCCAGTCATTGCCGGATAAAGCAGTGTGGAATTCGTATGCAATGGACCGAGAAAATCTCAGTAAAAATGGTTTTGGAGAAAAGCAAAGTCTTTTCGTTAGGCAAGTGCATAAAATGCCATCTATATAAACAAAAATATTATGTGTGTTTGCCGCAGGTCCCCTAGCTTTCTCCTAGAAAATACGAATATGTAGAACTGGGGTCTCCATGTGGAACTAATTATAGTTTCCCAATAGAAAATTTAAAGTTCCCTGATAAAAAAACTTTCAAAACAATAAAGTCCTTCGATAATATCCAGAAAACACAAACACAGGGGCTGTGGCAATATCTCGGATTGAGTTAGCCTAAACAAAACCGTATATTTCCGGTTTCATCCAGTCATATCCGGAAAAATGGTGTGGAATTCATATGCAATGGATCGAGAAAATCACAGTAAAAATGGTTTTGGAAAAAATCAAAGTCTTTTCCTTACGGAAGTGCATAAAATGCCATCTATATAAACAGAAATATCATGTATGTTTGCCGCAGTTCCTCTAGCTTTCTCCTAGAAAATACGAATGTGTAGAGCTAGTTTCTCCATGTCAAACCAGGGAGTGTTTCACAGTACAAAATTAAATGTTCCCTGATTAAAAAAAAACTTTCAAAACAATAAAGTCCTTCGATAATATCAAGAAAACACAAACACAGGGGCTGTGGCAATATCTGGGATTGAGTTAGCCAAAAAAAAAACTGGATATTTCCAGTTTCATCCAGTCATTGCCGGATAAAGCAGTGTGGAATTCGTATGCAATGGACCTAGAAAATCACAGTAAAATGGTTTTGGAGAAAAGCAAATTCTTTTCGTTAGGCAAGTGCATAAAATGCCATCTATATAAACAGAAATATCATGTTTGTTTGCCGCAGTTCCTCTAGCTTTCTCCTAGAAAATACGAATATGTAGAACTGGGGTCTCCATGTGGAACCAATTAGAGTTTCCCAGTACAAAATTAAAAGTTCCCTGATAAAAAAACTTTCAAAACAATAAAGTCCTTCGATAATATCCAGAAAACACAAACACAGGGGCTGTGGCAATATCTGGGATTGAGTTAGCCAAAACAAAACCGGATATTTCCGCTTTCATCCAGTCATCTCCAGAAAACGTCTTGTGGAATTCGTATGCAATGGACCGAGAAAATTACAGTAAAAGTGGTTTTGGAGAAAATCAAAGTCTTTTCGTTAGGCAAGTGCATAAAGTGTCATGTATACAAACAGAAATATCATGTATGTTTGCCGCAGTTCCTCTAGCTTCCTCTAGAAAATACAAATGTGTAGAGCTAGTTTCTCCATGTCAAACCAGGGAGTGTTTCACAGTAAAAAAATTAAATGTTCCCTGATAAAAAAAAAAACTTTCAAAACAATAAAGTCCTTCGATAATATCCAGAAAACACAAACACAGGGGCTGTGGCAATATCTGGGATTGAGTTAGCCAAAACAAAACCGGATATTTCCGGTTTCATCCACTCATATCCGGACAAAGCAGTGTGGAATTCGTATGCAATGAACCGAGAAAATCACAGTAAAAATGGTTTTGGAGAAAAGCAAAGTCTTTTCTTTAGGCAAGTGCATAAAATGCCATCTATATAAACAGAAATATCATGATTGTTTGCCGCAGTTCCTCTAGCTTTCTCCTAGACTATACGAATGTGTATAGCTGGGGTCTCCATGTGGAACCAATTAGAGTTTCCCAGTATAAAATTAAATGTTCCCTGATAAAAAAAACTTTCAAAACAATAAAGTCCTTCGATAATATCCAGAAAACCCAAACACAGGGGCTGTGGCAATATCTGGGATTCAGTTAGCAAAAAAAAAAAAAAACCGGATATTTCCGGTTTCATCCAGTCATATCCGGACAAAGTCATGTGGAATTCGTATGCAATGGAATGAGAAAATTACAGTGAAGGTAGTTTTGGAGAAAAGCAAAGTCTTTTCTTTAGGCAAGTGCATAAAATGCCATCTATATAAACAGAAATATCATGTGTGTTTGCTGCAGTTCCTCTAGCTTTCTCCTAGAAAATACGAATGTGTAGAGCTGGGGTCTCCATATGGAACCAATTATAGTATCCCAGTACAAAATTAAAAGTTCCCTGATAAAAAAAAACTTTCAAAACAATAAAGTCCTTCGATAATATCCAGAAAACACAAACACAGGGGAGGTGGCAATACCTGGGATTCAGTTAGCAAAACAAAACCGGATATTTCCGGTTTCATGCAGTCATATCCGGACAAAGTGGTGTGGAATTCGTATGCAATGGATGGAGAAAATCACAGTAAAAATGGTTTTGGAGAAAAGCAAAGTCTTTTCGTTAGGCAAGTGCATAAAATGTCATTATACAAACAGAAATATCATCTATTTTTGCCGCAGTTCCTCTAGCTTTCTCCTAGAAAATATGAATGTGTAGAGCTGGTGTCTCCATGTGGAACCAGTTTGTTTCCCAGTACAAAATTAAATGTTCCCTGATTAAAAAAAAACTTTCAAAACAATAAAGTCCTTCGATAATATCAAGAAAACACAAACACAGGGGCTGTGGCAATATCTGGGATTAAGATAGCCAAAACAAAACCGGATATTTCCGGTTTCATCCAGTCATTGCCAGATAAAGCAGTGTGGAATTCGTATGCAATGGACCAAGAAAATTACAGTGAAAGTGGTTTTGGAGAAAAGCAAATTCTTTTCGTTAGGCAAGTGCATAAATGCCATCTATATAAACAGAAATATCATGTGTGTTTGCCGCAGTTCCTCTAGCTTTCTCCTAGAAAATACGAATATGTAGAACTGGGGTCTCCATGGGGAACCAATTAGAGTTTCCCAGTACAAAATTAAAAGTTCCCTGATAAAAAAACTTTCAAAACAATAAAGTCCTTCGATAATATCCAGAAAACAAAACACAGGGGCTGTGGCAATATCTGGGATTGAGTTAGCCAAAACAAAACCGTATATTTCCGTTTTCATCCAGTCATCTCCAGAAAACGTCTTGTGGAATTCGTATGCAATGGACCGAGAAAATTACAGTAAAAGTGGTTTTGGAGAAAAGCAAAGTCTTTTCGTTAGGCAAGTGCATAAAATGTCATGTATACAAACAGAAATATCATGTATGTTTGCCGCAGTTCCTCTAGCTTCCTCTAGAAAATACGAATGTGTAGAGCTAGTTTCTCCATGTCAAACCAGGGAGTGTTTCACAGTAAAAAAATTAAATGTTCCCTGATAAAAAAAATTTTTCAAAACAATAAAGTCCTTCGATAATATCCAGAAAACACAAACACAGGGGCTGTGGCAATATCTGGGATTGAGTTAGCCAAAACAAAACCGCCATATTTCCGGTTTCATCCACTCATATCCGGACAAAGTCGTGTGGAATTCGTATGCAATGAACCGAGAAAATCACAGTAAAAATGGTTTTGGAGAAAAGCAAAGTCTTTTCGTTAGGCAAGTGCATAAAATGCCATCTATATAAACAGAAATATCATGTTTGTTTGCCGCAGTTCCTCTAGCTTTCTCCTAGACTATACGAATGTGGAGAGCTGGGGTCTCCATGTGGAACCAATTAGAGTTTCCCAGTACAAAATTAAATGTTCCCTGATAAAAAAAACTTTCAAAACAATAAAGTACTTCGATAATATCCAGAAAACACATACACAGGGGCTGTGGCAATATCTGGGATTCAGTTAGCAAAAAAAAAAACGGATATTTCCGGTTTCATCCAGTCATATCCGGACAAAGTCGTGTGGAATTCGTATGCAATGGACCGAGAAAATTACAGTGAAGGTGGTTTTGGAGAAAAGCAAAGTCTTTTCGTTAGGCAAGTGCATAAAATGCCATCTATATAAACAGAAATATCATGTTTGTTTGCCCCAGTTCCTCTACCTTTCTCCTAGAAAATACGAATGTGTAGAGCTGGGGTCTCCATGTGGAACCAATTATAGTATCCCAGTACAAAATTAAAAGTTCCCTGATCAAAAAACACTTTCAAAACAATAAAGTCCTTCGATAATATCCAGAAAACACAAACACAGGGGCTGTGGCAATATCTGGGATTGAGTTGGCCTAAACAAAACCGTATATTTCCGGTTTCATCCAGTCATATCCGGAAAAATGGTGTGGAATTCATATGCAATGGATCGAGAAAATCAGAGTAAAAATGGTTTTATAGAAAAGCAAAGTCTTTTCATTACGGAAGTGCATAAAATGCCATCTATATAAACAGAAACATCATGTATGTTTGCTGCAGTTCCTCTAGCTTTCTCCTAGAAAATACAAATGTGTAGAGCTAGTTTCTCCATGTCAAACCAGCGAGTGTTTCGCAGTACAAAATTAAATGTTACCTGAATAAAAAAAACATTCAAAACAATAAAGTCCTTCAATAATACCAAGAAAACACAAACACAGGGGCTGTGGCAATATCTGGGATTGAGTTAGCCAAAACAAAACCGGATATTTCCGGTTTCATCCAGTCATATCCGGACAAAGTGGTGCGGAATTCGTATGCAATGGACCAAGAAAATCACAGTAAAAATGGTTTTGGAGAAAAGCAAAGTCTTTTCGTTAGGCAAGTGCATAAAATGTCCTGTATACAAACAGAAATATCATATCAGTTTGCCGCAGTTCCTCTACCTTTCTGCTAGAAAATACGAATGTGGAGAGCTGGGGTCTTCATGTGGAACAAATTAGAGTTTCCCAGTACAAAATGAGAAGTTCCCTGATAAAAAAACTTTCAAAACAATAAAGTCCTTCGATAATATCCAGAAAACACAAACACAGTGGCTGTGGCAATACCTGGGATTCAGTTAGCAAAACAAAACCGGATATTTCCGGTTTCATGCAGTCATATCCGGACAAAGTGGTGTGGAATTCGTATGCAATGGATGGAGAAAATCACAGTAAAAATGGTTTTGGAGAAAAGCAAAGTCTTTTCGTTAGGCAAGTGCATAAAATGTCCTGTATACAAACAGAAAGATCAAGTGTGTTTGCTGCAGTTCCTCTAGCTTTCTCCTAGAAAATACGAATGTGGATAGCTGGGGTCTCCATGTGGAACCAATTAGAGTTTTCCAGTATAAAATTAAAAGTTCCCTGATAAAAAAACTTTCAAAACAATAAAGTCCTTCGATAATATCAAGAAAACACAAACACAGGGGCTGTGGCAATATCTGGCATTGAGTTAGCCAAAACAAAACCGGATATTTTCGGTTTCATCCAGTCATCTCCAGACAAAGTCTTGTGGAATTCGTTTGCAATGGAACGAGAAAATTACAGTGAAAGTGGTTTTGGAGAAAAGCAAAGTCTTTTCGTTAGGCAAGTGCATAAAATGTCATGTATACAAACAGAAATATCATGTATGTTTGCCGCAGTTCCTCTAGATTTCTGCCTAGAAAATACGAATGTGTAGAGCTGATTTCTCCATGTCGAACCAGGGAGTGATTCGCAGTAAAAAATTAAATGTTACCTGATAAAAAAATTTTAAAATGATAATGTCCATTGATAATATCCAGAAAACACAAACGCAGCGGCTGTCGCAATATCTGGGATTGAGTTAGCCAAAACAAAACCGGATATTTCCGGTTTCATCCAGTCATATCCGGAAAAATGGTGTGGAATTCATATGCAATGGATCGAGAAAATCACAGTAAAAATGGTTTTGGAGAAAAGCAAAGTCTTTTCGTTAGGAAAGTGCATAAAATGCCCTCCATATAAACAGAAATATCATGTGTGTTTGCCGCAGTTCCTCTAGCTTTCTCCTAGAAAATACGAATGTGTAGAGCTGGGGTCTCCATGTGAAACCAATTAGAGTTTCCCAGTACAAAATTAAAAGTTCCCTGATAAAAAACATATAAAACAATAAAGTCCTTCAATAATATCCAGAAAACACAAACACAGGGGCTGTGGCAATATCTGGGATTCAGTTAGCCAAAAGAAAACCGGATATTTCCGGTTTCATGCAGTCATATCCAGAAAAAGTGGTGTGGAATTCGTATGCAATGGATGGAGAAAATCACAGTAAAAATGGTTTTGGAGAAAAGCAAAGTCTTTTCGTTAGGCAAGTGCATAAAATGCCATCTATATAAACAGAAATATCATGTTTGTATGCCGCAGTGCCTCTAGCTTTCTCCTAGAAAATACGAATGTGTAGAGCTGGGTTTTCCATGTGGAACCAATTAGAGTTTCCAAGTCAAAATTAAATCTTCCATGATGAAAAAAAAAAAAGCTTTCAATACAATGAAGTCGTTCGATAATATCCAGAAAACACAAACACAGGGGCTGTGGCAATATCTGGGATTGAGTTAGCCAAAACAAAACCGGATACTTCCGGTTTCATGCAGTCATATCCGGAAAAAGTGGTGTGGAATTCGTATGAAATGGACCGAGAAAATCACAGTAAAAATGGTTTTGGAGAAAACCAAAGTCTTTTCGTTAGGCAAGTGCATAAAATGCCATCTATATAAACAGAAATATCATGTGTGTTTGCCGCAGTTCCTCTAGCTTTCTCCTCGAAAATATGAATGTGTAGAGCTGGGGTCTCCATGTGGAAACAATTAGAGTTTCCCAGTAGAAAACTAAAAGTTCCCTGATAAAAAAAAACTTTGAAAACAATAAAGTCCTTCGATAATATCCAGAAAACACAAACACAGGGGCTGTGGCAATATCTGGGATTGAGTTAGCCAAAACAAAACCGGATATTTCCGGTTTCATCCAGTCATCTCCAGACAAAGTCTTGTGGAATTCGTATGCAATGGACCGAAAAAATTACAGTGAAAGTGGTTTTGGAGAAAAGCAAAGTCTTTTTGTTAGGCAAGTGCATAAAATGTCATGTATACAAACAGAAATATCATGTATGTTTGCCGCAGTTCCTCTAGATTTCTCCCTAGAAAATACGAATGTGTAGAGCTAGTTTCTCCATGTCAAACCAGGGAGTGTTTCGCAGTACAAAATTAAATGTTACATGAATAAAAAAAAAACTTTCAAAACAATAAGTCCTTCAATAATACCAAGAAAACACAAACACAGGGGCTGTGGCAATATCTGGGATTGAGTTAGCCAAAACAAAACCGGATATTTCCGGTTTCATCAAGTCATATCCGGACAAAGTCGTGTGGAATTCGTATGCAATGGACCGAGAAAATTACAGTGAAGGTGGTTTTGGAGAAAAGCAAAGTCTTTTCGTTAGGCAAGTGCATAAAATGTCATGTATACAAACAGAAATATCATTTTTGTTTGCCGCAGTTCCTCTAGATTTCTGCCTAGAAAATACGAATGTGTAGAGCTGATTTCTCCATGTCGAACCAGGGAGTGATTCGCAGTAAAAAATTAAATGTTACCTGATAAAAAAAAAACTTTTAAAACGATAATGTCCATTGATAATATCCAGAAAACACAAACACAGCGGCTGTCACAATATCTGGGATTGAGTTAGCCAAAACAAAACCGGATATTTCCGGTTTCATCCAGTCATATCCGGACAAAGTCGTGTGGAATTCGTATGCAATGGACCGAGAAAATTACAGTGAAAGTGGTTTTGGAGAAAAGCAAAGTCTTTTCGTTAGGCAAGTGCATAAAATGTCATGTATACAAACAGAAATATCATGTTTGTTTGCCGCAGTTCCTCTAGCTTTCTCCTAGAAAATATGAATGTGTAGAGCTGGTGTCTCCATGTGGAACCAGTTAGTTTCCCAGTACAAAATTAAAAGTTCCCTGATAAAAAAACTTTCAAAACAATAAAGTCCTTCGATAATATCCAGAAAACACAAACACAGGGGCTGTGGCAATATCTGGGATTGAGTTAGCCAAAACAAAACCGGATATTTCCGCTTTCATCCAGTCATCTCCAGAAAACGTCTTGTGGAATTCGTATGCAATGGACCGAGAAAATCACAGTAAAATTGGTTTTGGAGAAAAGCAAAGTCTTTTCGTTAGGCAAGTGCATAAAATGTCATGTATACAAACAGAAATATCATGTATGTTTGCCGCAGTTCCTCTAGCTTTCTCCTAGAAAATACGAATGTGTAGAGCTAGTTTCTCCATGACAAACCAGCGAGTGTTACGCAGTACAAAATTAAATGTTACATGAATAAAAAAAAACTTTCAAAACAATAAGTCCTTCAATAATTCCAAGAAAACACAAACACAGGGGCTGTGGCAATATCTGGGATTGAGTTAGCCAAAACAAAACCGGATATTTCCGCTTTCATCCAGTCATATCCGGACAAAGTGGTGCGGAATTCGCATGCAATGGACCGAAAAAATTACAGTGAAAGTGGTTTTGGAGAAAAGCAAAGTCTTTTCGTTAGGCAAGTGCATAAAATGTCATGTATACAAACAGAAATATCATTTTTGTTTGCCGCAGTTCCTCTAGATTTCTGCCTAGAAAATACGAATGTGTAGAGCTGATTTCTCCATGTCGAACCAGGGAGTGATTCGCAGTAAAAAATTAAATGTTACCTGATAAAAAAAAATTTTTAAAATGATAATGTCCATTGATAATATCCAGAAAACACAAACACAGCGGCTGTCACAATATCTGGGATTGAGTTAGCCAAAACAAAACCGGATATTTCCGGTTTCATCCAGTCATATCCGGACAAAGTCGTGTGGAATTCGTATGCAATGGACCGAAAAAATTACAGTGAAGGTGGTTTTGGAGAAAAGCAAAGTCTTTTCGTTAGGCAAGTGCATAAAATGTCATTATACAAACAGAAATATCATTTTTGTTTGCCGCAGTTCCTCTAGATTTCTGCCTAGAAAATACGAATGTGTAGAGCTGATTTCTCCATGTCGAACCAGGGAGTGATTCGCAGTAAAAAATTAAATGTGACCTGATAAAAAAAATTTTTTTTAAATGATAATGTCCATTGATAATATCCAGAAAACACAAACACAGCGGCTGTCGCAATATCTGGGATTGAGTTAGCCAAAACAAAACCGGATATTTCCGGTTTCATCCAGTCATATCCGGACAAAGTCGTGTGGAATTCGTATGCAATGGGCCGAGAAAATTACACTGAAAGTGGTTTTGGAGAAAAGCAAAGCCTTTTCGTTAGGCAAGTGCATAAAAAGCCATCTATATAAACAGAAATATCATGTTTGTTTGCCGCAGTTCCTCTAGCTTTCTCCTAGAAAATACGAATGTGTAGAGCTGGGGTCTCCATGTGAAACCAATTAGAGTGTCCCAGTACAAAATTAAAAGTTCCCTGATAAAAAACATATAAAACAATAAAGTCCTTCAATAATATCCAGAAAACACAAACACAGGGGCTGTGGCAATATCTGGGATTCAGTTAGCCAAAAGAAAACCGGATATTTCCGGTTTCATGCAGTCATATCCAGAAAAAGTGGTGTGGAATTCGTATGCAATGGACCACGAAAATCACAGTATAAATGGTTTTGGAGAAAAGCAAAGTCTTGTCGTTAGGCAAGTGCATAAAATGCCATCTATATAAACAGAAATATCATGTGTGTTTGCCGAAGTTCCTCTAGCTTTCTCCTCGAAAATACGAATGTGTAGAGCTGGGGTCTCCATGTGGAACCAATTAGAGTTTCCCAGTACAAAACTAAAAGTTCCCTGATAAAAAAAACTTTCAAAACAATAAAGTCCTTCGATAATATCCAGAAAACACAAACACAGGGGCTGTGGCAATATCTGGGATTGAGTTAGCCAAAACAAAACCGGATATTTCCGGTTTCATCCAGTCATCTCTGTAAGACCCCCGACAGGTGTCTCACACTTTTACCGACCCCAGAAACACGAATTCCAGTCCAATCGCTGCAAGTGCATGAGGAAGTTTATTACATCTGCACAGATGGGCCAACTCTAAGCACAACAACACCCTCTGGTGGAGTGCGAGAAGAGAGGCGCCGATCATCAACCGCTCAGAGTATTTAAGGATTAAAACCACAACATTAGCATATCTCCATAGCATTACAGAAAGTCACAAGATAAACCGCAGCATGACAAATTCTCATAAGATAAAGGGTTTTTCCAGGGTGAGGGGACAAAAACGTTGAGCAAGCATAAACACGGGGTCATCATAACCAAAAACTTAACATAGCTCCTAAAATAATTGTCATATGCTCAATTATCTCATAAAGGCATTAGCACAATCATCACATTTTACAAGGTCAGCTAAAGTTTAGTTATCTTAAAAAAGCATTTTGCAAGCCCAGCTATTTTGTACAAAAGCAGAACAATATGCAGTTAGCCAAGCAACTCCATTTTAACCCCTTCCTGCCTTATTTTCTCTCATTCCCCCCTTTTCTTTTTGTACTAATTTTAATCTTAAAATTTTAGAAATTACCTTTTAAATTTTGTAAAGGCCTGAAATAAAGAAAGGGAGCAGGGTGTTCAAAATATCAGTTGCATACCCCGAGGAGCAGGCCCTATCTTACTAAGGGTCCTGCAATGGCTAGGATTCTCTTGGAAAGAAATTAAAAATCCCATATTGGTAACAATTAGAATTAAGAGGTAATTAAGTATACGCTTCCGCCCGGTCCTTTGTTTCATAGGGGAGTCTGATCATAAAACAGGCCGGAGATGTCCCAGGTGTCTCTTCCTCCCACGTGATCATTATTGGGATATGTGGACTGCCCATCACCGGCGCCCACCAAATCCGCTGCCAGACACAGGCTTACAAGTACATCTCTGTGCCCTGCAGCCGACTTTATGAGCACAGAAGCAAATCTGCAGGGTAGGGGAAGTATGCCCCGCAGGATAGAAAAAGTTACAAAAAGGCATCAGAATTTAAAAATGGAAAATACAACAGAGACAAAAACAGAAAACACATCCCTGAAGAAGTCATACAAATTTGGGTTGATACCTGGTGCCTGTTCAGCTGAATTGACCCAAATACTTTTTGTGACTTTCACATACCCTCTTCGACTTACTTTAAACATTTTACCATTTCCATTTCAGTCTAGAGTAAACTAGCCATCCGGATAAAGTCATTTTTACAAACCATGTCCTTTCCTTATATAAAAAGCTCTTTTTTCTCTTTAGCCCTTCTCACCAACAATACTCTTTTCTTTTATGTCCTTCATTTTTTTAAACTTTGGCACTGCTGGGTCAGGACCAAGGCGTGGGTGATAAACAATTTTACTTTTAATCCTATTCATTATGCAGGGTAAAAATTAAAAATAATATTACTAAGGGTCAACAATACTTTTTCTTTAGCAATATTATACAGATCTGTTTGGTAACTTTTTAAAAAATCTTATAGCCAGAATTATGTATAAAGCAGAGCCTCTTCCACTTCTTGCTGGATGGAAAAGGTGACGTTCTGCAGCACCCTGGACGTCTTGCTCAATCCCTGTCCAGGCTGCGGCGTCTATGTATACATGCCGGCTCAGGATCATCTGCTGTATATCCCGAGCCAGCATGTGTACACAGGCAAACTCGCAGTCACTCATCTTCCGCTGCTCGGAGAGCAGAGCCAAGGACTGCTTCTTCAGGAAGCCTTTATTTAAGCAAAGCCCGGCAGAATAGGGAAGTTGCAAAAGGGTAGCAGCATATAAAGGATATGTAGCATTATAAAAATGTGTAGCAGCAATTTGACCCAGTCTCCAGTGCCAGTCTCCACCATTAATTATACGTTTTACCTAACTATATCCCCAGTACCTTGGCTACCGCTACCACCATCTGACTTATCCTATAAACACAATGTAACTTTTTATTTTTAACACCTGTGCCACCGTCTGACTTACCCTGGAGACGAAGGCCGGCCCGGTGTCTGACCCCAGTACCTTTTATAGTCCAAATCAGGGAAACATTGGCGCAATTCTTCTTCCTGGTCGATAAAGCCTCTGTCCATTTTGAGTTCCCTGTGGGTAGTGGCGAGAGCGTACCTGCTGTTCTTGTGCATTGCCACCCGCTCCTTTTTCTTAGCTGCACGGAGTGCATGGTCCATAGCGATCAGCCCTGCCTGCCGAGCAGAGTCCTCGGGGGGGTTGAAGGTGGAAACCCAGACGTGTCCCAATGAGGGAGGGGCCGAGGGGCCGCTGTCGCCCAGTCTCACCACTCCGCTGCTGTCATCTTTTCTCTTGTCATCTTGCAGGGGCCGTTTCGGTCAGTTCAGTCTCGTGTGGCAGTCGTACACCACTTGACTCTCGTTGTTAGTCGAACCTTAGGCAGACTTGTCCTTTTGGGCACTTTTCTGTGCTTTTGCCAGTCTCCCGGGGTCCCTGCCTATTCTGATTCTCCCTTACTTCTGCTTTCTTTTAACTGTGGTGGCCAGGATCCTAGTTAGTTCCTTTTTCTTAGCCCATTTTAAACTTCCCCTTTTTTAACTAAAAAAACTTTAACCCCTTCAGCTAAACTCCTCAGAGGAGTCTGGCAGTAGAGACTGAGCCTTTTACAAAGTTCCATTCAAATGTAGTAAAATTAATGTTAGTAAAACAGGCCCTGCAAGTCCTGTCAGGGCTTGTTTTCCCAGTTATATGGAGGAGGAGGACGGCCAGTTAGAACGGGCCGGGGGTCCTCCCTCCTCTGCTTCATCCTCCTCTGTTTTATCGGATTTTTCCTTCTCCATTTCTCTTCTGGTTTCCAAAAAGGGCACCAATGTCAGGAGCATAAAAAAACAGTACCATTTCAATAAACAAACATGTTGAGGCGCACACAGTCCAATTAACAAATGAGCTAACATTTTGCATTAACCATTTAATTATTACATTTTTGTAGGTTTGTACAATCTTAACTATTTGTTTCCCTTTTGGCTAGACCTCCCGTTTGATCCACATTTGAACTAGCAATACATTTGAACTAGCAACGCCTGGTTGTTTAGCGTTAGCTGGACGGAGACTTTATCGGTCCCTCTTTAAAGGATCTGGCTTCTGAGCCAGATACTGGAGCAGCTAGAAAGAAACATGTTTATAGCTGAAGTTTAGCATCATTTTACATCTTGGCACCACTTTTAATTTAAACAACCGGTTGGTTATTATCTCTGCAAGATGAGAGATCTCTTTTTGACATCTCCAGGGGCCCTCTGGGGGTGTCAAAAGTTCGGATAATTTAGAACTTGGATTTTTAGAAAGTCTGTTAAAGGTGCCAAGAGAACTTAGAGTATCTGGTCAAAATAGAATTCCTTAACATCCTGAAATGATAGCCATTTATTAGTTAGGGTGATTTTTACACTTTTAAACCAGATTTGACCATAATACTTAACAATGCTTTTTATTAATTTAAACTTAACAGAAACAGTAGAGTACACAATAGATCACTTTGGTAGAACATGAATTTTATATCTGTTGTTGAATAAACCAGAAATAAAAACCTTAAACATAAGGGTTTACATAATTTAGAACTACTTAACAGAGTCAAAAAGAGCTTATAGGACCTAACTCTAAAAATGGCAAAGTAACTGATTCAGCAGACACTGTTAAAATAGACATTACAATTTTTGCAAAAACAGATTTTAAAACTTAGACCATTTTTAGGTATTTTGTTGTAACAGAAGATCAGACTTTAACTTTAGGTCAATGGAATTTTGGCATTAGCACTTAACTTAAAGAAAGCTCTGTAAACAATTTTAAAGTTGTAAACCTTTTAAAACTTTTTATGACTTGCTCACATTTTCTGAAACTTTATACCTGTAGTTACTTTTACATAGTCTTGAATTGTTATGTATAGACAATCTATAAAAATACATGTTAACAAACTCAAACAGTCTCTCTTATCGAATTTAAGATATGAAAAGTACAATACATTTTTTTACATTTTGCTTAGCATTGATGCCTAGATGGCTTAAGACACTGAGTTCTGAATTAAAGTCAAAATTACATTTCCATGCTTTTAAGTAACATAAGAATAACTCCTCCTGAACAGCAAACATGGACATAACTTTGAAAAGATCTTCATCGTTAAGAGAAACATGTCTAAAGCATTTTAATATATTTTACTTTAACAAATTTTAGAGTCTCATCCTTTGAGAGTTCCAGGGATCCGACTGGAAGCCCAAAGTTGGAAGACTCAGTTTAGAATTTAAGCTGTCAGAGTCAAGCGGTTTGGCCAACAATTAGTACACTTCTGATCAGTTGGGTAATCACTCAAACACTAAAAACAGATAAACAACATAAACAACTTTGCGTTGCAGTTTTCCCAATTAAGACTCATAAAGTAAGACTCAAAGGTGTAGTTAATTCCTGTCCCATGTTGGAGGGGAAAGGCAAATCAGGAGAGTATATTAGAACACAGAAACAATCACAAAATTCACAAATGACAAGACTCACAAAGACACTGCGCACAACAATGGAACAAGACCTGCGCGCCCTAATAAGACAAGACCTGCGCGCAACAAAACTGCGACGGGAGTGGCTGCTGCCACCAGCCCTTCTCCCGGGAAAAAAACCTTTCCCTAACCAGAACTTCCGATGGGAGCGAAGCGGCTGCCACCCGCCAGGCTCCCCAGAATACCGCCAATGGAGCGTCCTCCAAGGCCTGAGCCAGGGGTCTTGACACGTCTGTCTTGCCTACTACTGGCTCTTTTCAGATACAGGTCCTGTACAGGCACAATTTCAGTAAAACATGAACCTCCGGTACGTCAAGCGCCCCGGGAAAAAAATAAAAAAATCAACAGAACACACAAAAACACTTAAAACAGCAAAAACTTACCTCCGATTGGAAAATGGAGCGTGGGTTTGGGGTCTCGAATCCCGGACGAGCCCCCAAGAATGTAAGACCCCCGACAGGTGTCTCACACTTTTACCGACCCCAGAAACACGAATTCCAGTCCAATCGCTGCAAGTGCATGAGGAAGTTTATTACATCTGCGCAGATGGGCCAACTCTAAGCACAACAACACCCTCTGGTGGAGTGCGAGAAGAGAGGTGCCGATCATCAACTGCTCAGAGTATTTAAGGATTAAAACCACAACATTAGCATATCTCCATAGCATTACAGAAAGTCACAAGATAAACCGCAGCATGACAAATTCTCATAAGATAAAGGGTTTTTCCAGGGTGAGGGGACAAAAACGTTGAGCAAGCATAAACACGGGGTCATCATAACCAAAAACTTAACATAGCTCCTAAAATAATTGTCATATGCTCAATTATCTCATAAAGGCATTAGCACAATCATCACATGTTACAAGGTCAGCTAAAGTTTAGTTATCTTAAAAAAGCATTTTGCAAGCCCAGCTATTTTGTACAAAAGCAGAACAATATGCAGTTAGCCAAGCAACTCCATTTTAACCCCTTCCTGCCTTATTTTCTCTCAATCTCCAGACAAAGTCTTGTGGAATTCGTATGCAATGGACCGAGAAAATTACAGTGAAAGTGGTTTTGCAGAAAAGCAAAGTCTTTTCGTTAGGCAAGTGCATAAAATGTCATTATACAAACAGAAATATCATCTATGTTTGCCGCAGTTCCTCTAGATTTCTCCCTAGAAAATACGAATGTGTAGAGCTGGTTTTTCCATTCGAACCAGGGAGTGATTCGCAGTACAGAATTAAATGTTACCTGATAAAAAAAAACTTTTAAAATGCTAATGTCCATTGATAATATCCAGAAAACACAAACACAGGGGCTGTGGCAATATCAGGGATTCAGTTAGCCAAAAGAAAACCGGATATTTCCGGTTTCATCCAGTCATCTCCGGACAAAGTCGTGTGGAATTCTTATGCAATGGACCGAGAAAATCACTGTAAAAATGGTTTTGGAGAAAAGCAAAGTCTTTTCGTTAGGCAAGTGCATAAAATGCCATCTACATAAACAGAAATATCATGTTTGTTTTCCGAATTTCTTCTAGCTTTCTCCTAGAAAATACGAATGTGTAGAGCTGGTGTCTCCATGTGGAACCAATTAGAGTTTCCCAGTGCAAAATTAAAAGTTCCCTGATAAAAAAACTTTCAAAACAATAAAGTCCTTCGATAATATCCAGAACCCAAACACAGGGGCTGTGGCAATATCTGGGATTGAGTTAGCCAAAACAAAACCGGATATTTCCGGATTCATCCAGTCATATACGGACAAAGTGGTGTGCAATTCGTATGCAATGGACTGAGAAAATTACAGTGAACGTGGTTTTGGAATAAAGCAAAGTTTTTCGTTAGGCAAGTGCATAAAATGTCATGTATACAAACAGAAATATCATTTTTGTTTGCCGCAGTTCCTCTAGATTTCTCCCTAGAAAATACGAATGTGTAGAGCTGGTTTCTCCATGTCGAACCAGGGAGTGATTCGCAGTACAGAATTAAATGTTACCTGATAAAAAAAACTTTTAAAATATAATGTCCATTGAAATATCTAGAAAACACAAACACAGGGACTGTGGCAATATCTGGGATTGAGTTAGCCAAAACAAAACCGGATATTTCCGGTTTCATCCAGTCATATCCGGACAAAGTGGTGTGGAATTCGTATGCAATGGATCGAGAAAATTACAGTGAAAGTGGTTTTGGAGAAAAGCAAAGTCTTTTTGTTAGGCAAGTGCATAAAGTGTCATGTATACAAACAGAAATATCATGTATGTTTGCCGCAGATCCTCTAGCTTTCTCCTAGAAAATATGAATGTGTAGAGCTGGTGTCTCCATGTCAAACCAGGGAGTGTTTCGCAGTAAAAATTTAAATGTTCCCTTATAAAAAAAAACTTTCAAAACAATAAAGTCCTTCGATAATACCCAGAAAACACAAACACAGGGAATGTGGCAATATCTGGGATTGAGTTAGCCAAAACAAAACCGGATATTTCCGGTTTCATCCAGTCATATCCGGACAAAGCAGTGTGGAATTCGTATGCAATGGACCGAGAAAATCACAGTAAAAATGGTTTTGGAGAAAAGCAAAGTCTTTTCGTTAGGCAAGTGCATAAAATGCCATCTATATAAACAGAAATATCATGTTTGTTTGCCGCAGTTCCTCTAGCTTTCTCCTAGAAAATACGAATGTGTAGAGCTGGGTTCTCCATGTGGAACCAATTAGAGTTTCCCAGTACAAAATTAAATCTTCCTTGATAAAAAAAAATTTAAAAACAATAAAGTCCTTCGATAATATCCAGAAAACACAAACACAGGGGCTGTGGCAATATCTGGGATTGAGTTAGCCAAAACAAAACCGGATATTTCCGGTTTCATCCAGTCACATCCGGACAAAGCAGTGTGGAATTCGTATGCAATGGACCGAGAAATTCACAGTAAAATGGTTTTGGAGAAAAGCAAAGTCTTTTCGTTAGGCAAGTGCATAAAATGCCCTCCATATAAACAGAAATATCATGTTTGTTTGCCGCAGTTCCTCTAGCTTTCTCCTACAAAATACGAATGTGTAGAGCTGGGGTCTCCATGTGAAACCAATTAGAGTTTCCCAGTACAAAATTAAAAGTTCCCTGATAAAAAAACATATAAAACAATAAAGTCCTTCAGTAATATCCAGAAAACACAAACACAGGGGCTGTGGCAATATCTGGGATTCAGTTAGCCAAAAGAAAACCGGATATTTCCGGTTTCATGCAGTCATCCAGAAAAAGTGGTGTGGAATTCGTATGCAATGGACCACGAAAATCACAGTATAAATGGTTTTGGAGAAAAGCAAAGTCTTGTCGTAAGGCAAGTGCATAAAATGCCATCTATATAAACAGAAATATCATGTGTGTTTGCCGCAGTTCCTCTAGCTTTCTCCTAGAAAATACGAATGTGTAGAGCTGGGTTCTCCATGTGGAACCAATTAGAGTTTCCCAGTACAAAACTAAAACTTCCCTGATAAAAAAACATTCAAAACAATAAAGTCCTTCGATAATATCCAGAAAAAAAAAACACAGGGGCTGTGGCAATATCTGGGATTGAGTTAGCCAAAACAAAACCGGATATTTCCGGTTTCATCCAGTCATACCCGGACAAAGTCGTGTGGAATTCGTATGCAATGGACCGAGAAAATCACAGTAAAAATGGTTTTGGAGAAAAGCAAAGTCTTTTCGTTAGGAAAGTGCATAAAATGCCATCTATATAAACAGAAATATCATGTTTGTTTGCCGCAGTGCCTCTAGCTTTCTCCTAGAAAATACGAATGTGTAGAGCTGGGTTCTCCATGTGGAACCAATTAGAGTTTCCCAGTTAAAATTAAATCTTCCTTGATGAAAAAAAAAAACTTTCAATACAATAAAGTCATTCGATAATATCCAGAAAACACAAACACAGGGGCTGTGGCAATATCTGGGATTGAGTTAGCCAAAACAAAACCGGATACTTCCGGTTTCATGCAGTCATATCCGGAAAAAGTGGTGTGGAATTCGTATGCAATGGACCCAGAAAATCACAATAAAAATGGTTTTGGAGAAAAGCAAAGTCTTTTCGTTAGGCAAGTGCATAAAATGCCATCTATATAAACAGAAATATCATGTGTGTTTGCCGAAGTTCCTCTAGCTTTCTCCTCGAAAATACGAATGTATAGAGCTGGGGTCTCCATGTGGAACCAATTAGAATTTCCCAGTACAAAACTAAAAGTTCCCTGATAAAAAAAACTTTCAAAACAATAAAGTCCTTCGATAATATCCAGAAAACACATACACAGGGGCTGTGGCAATATCTGGGATTGAGTTAGCCAAAACAAAACCGGATAATTCCTGTTTCATCCAGTCATATCCGGACAAAGTGGTGTGGAATTCGTATGCAATGGACCGAGAAAATCACAGTAAAAATGGTTTTGGAGAAAAGCAAAGTCTTTTCGTTAGGCAAGTGCATAAAATGTCATTATACAAATAGAAATATCATCTATGTTTGCCGCAGTTCCTCTATATTTCTCCCTAGAAAATACGAATGTGTAGAGCTGGTTTTTCCATTCGAACCAGGGAGTGATTCGCAGTACAGAATTAAATGTTACCTGATAAAAAAAAACTTTTAAACTGCTAATGTCCATTGATAATATCCAGAAAACACAAACACAGGGGCTGTGGCAATATCTGGGATTGAGTTAGCCAAAACAAAACCGGATATTTCCGGTTTCATCCACTCATATCCGGACAAAGTGGTGTGGAATTCTTATGCAATGTACCGAGAAAATCACTGTAAAAATGGTTTTGGAGAAAAGCAAAGTCTTGTCGTTAGGCAAGTGCATAAAATGCCATCTACATAAACAGAAATATCATGTTTGTTTTCCGCATTTCCTCTAGCTTTCTCCTAGAAAATACGAATGTGTAGAGCTGGGGTCTCCAGGTGGAACCAATTAGAGTTTCCCAGTACAAAATTAAAAGTTCCCTGATAAAAAAACTTTCAAAACAATAAAGTCCTTCGATAATATCCAGAAAACCCAAACACAGGGGCTGTGGCAATATCTGGGATTCAGTTAGCCAAAACAAAACCGGATATTTCCGGATTCATCCAGTCATATAAGGACAAAGTGGTGTGCAATTCGTATGCAATGGACTGAGAAAATTACAGTGAAAGTGGTTTTGGAATAAAGCAAAGTCTTTTCGTTAGGCAAGTGCATAAAATGTCATGTATACAAAGAGAAATATCATTTTTGTTTGCCGCAGTTCCTCTAGATTTCTCCCTAAAAATACGAATGTGTAGAGCTGGTTTCTCCATGTCGAAACAGGGAGTGATTCGCAGTACAGAATTAAATGTTACCTAATAAAAAAAAAACTTTTAAAATATAATGTCCATTGATAATATCCAGAAAACACAAACACAGGGGCTGTGGCAATATCTGGGATTGAGTTAGCCAAAACAAAACCGGATATTTCCGGTTTCATCCAGTCATATCCAGACAAAGTGGTGTCGAATTCGTATGCAATGGATCGAGAAAATCACAGTGAAAGTGGTTTTGGAGAAAAGCAAAGTCTTTTTGTTAGGCAAGTGCATAAAGTGTCATGTATACAAACAGAAATATCATGTATGTTTGCCGCAGTTCCTCTAGCTTCCTCTAGAAAATACGAATGTGTAGAGCTAGTTTCTCCATGTCAAACCAGGGAGTGTTTCGCAGTAAAAAAATTAAATGTTCCCTGATAAAAAAAAAAACTTTCAAAACAATAAAGTCCTTCGATAATATCCAGAAAACACAAACACAGGGGCTGTGGCAATATCAGGGATTGAGTTAGCCAAAACAAAACCGGATATTTCCGGTTTCATCCAGTCATATCCGGACAAAGCAGTGTGGAATTCGTATGCAATGGACCGAGAAAATCACAGTAAAAATGGTTTTGGAGAAAAGCAAAGTCTTTTCGTTAGGCAAGTGCATAAAATGCCCTCCATATAAACAGTAATATCATGTTTGTTTGCCGCAGTTCCTCTAGCTTTCTCCTACAAAATACGAATGTGTAGAGCTGGGGTCTCCATGTGAAACCAATTAGAGTTTCCCAGTACAAAATTAAAAGTTCCCTGATAAAAAACAAATAAAACAATAAAGTCCTTCAATAATATCCAGAAAACACAAAACAGGGGCTGTGGCAATATCTGGGATTCAGTTAGCCAAAAGAAAATGGGATATTTCCGGTTTCATGCAGTCATCCAGAAAAAGTGGTGTGGAATTCTTATGCAATGGACCACGAAAATCACAGTATAAATGGTTTTGGAGAAAAGCAAAGTCTTGTCGTTAGGCAAGTGCATAAAATGCCATCTATATAAACAGAAATATCATGTGTGTTTGCCGCAGTTCCTCTAGCTTTCTCCTAGAAAATACGAATGTGTAGAGCTGGGTTCTCCATGTGGAACCAATTAGAGTTTCCCAGTTAAAATTAAATCTTCCTTGATGAAAAAAAAAAACTTTCAATACAATAAAGTCGTTCGATAATATCCAGAAAACACAAACACAGGGGCTGTGGCAATATATGGGATTGAGTTAGCCAAAACAAAACCGGATATTTCCGGTTTCATCCAGTCATACCCGGACAAAGTCGTGTGGAATTCGTATGCAATGGACCGAGAAAATCACAGTAAAAATGGTTTTGGAGAAAAGCAAAGTCTTTTCATTAGGCAAGTGCATAAAATGCCATCTATATAAACAGAAATATCATGTTTGTTTAACGAAGTGCCTCTAGCTTTCTCCTAGAAAATACGAATGTGTAGAGCGGGGTTCTCCATGTGGAACCAATTAGAGTTTCCCAGTCAAAATTAAATCTTCATTGATGAAAAAAAAAAAAACTTTCAATACAATAAAGTCGTTCGATAATATCCAGAAAACACAAACACAGG
The DNA here is from genome assembly GCF_033115175.1 of Lepus europaeus. NCBI lineage: Eukaryota > Metazoa > Chordata > Mammalia > Lagomorpha > Leporidae > Lepus > Lepus europaeus. The sequence continues at coordinate 32,413,244 of NC_084847.1, forward strand.
GGCTGTGGCAATATCTGGGATTGAGTTAGCCAAAAAAAAAACCGGATACTTCCGGTTTCATGCAGTCATTTCCGGAAAAAGTGGTGTGGAATTCGTATGCAATGGACCGAGAAAATCACTAAAAATGGTTTTGGAGAAAAGCAAAGTGTTTTCGTTAGGCAAGTGCATAAAATGCCATCTATATAAACAGAAATATCATGTGTGTTTGCCGAAGTTCCTCTAGCTTTCTCCTCAAAAATACGAATGTGTAGAGCTGGGATCTCCATGTGGAACCAATTAGAATTTCCCAGTACAAAACTAAAAGTTTCCTGATAAAAAAAATTTCAAAACAATAAAGTCCTTCGATAATATCCAGAAAACACAAACACAGGGGCTGTGGCAATATCTGGATTGAGTTAGCCAAAACAAAACCGGATATTTCCGGTTTCATCCAGTCATATCTGGACAAAGTGGTGTGGAATTCTTATGCAATTGACCGAGAAAATCACTGTAAAAATGGTTTTGGAGAAAAGCAAAGTCTTTTCGTTAGGCAAGTGCATAAAATGCCATCTACATAAACAGAAATATCATGTTTGTTTTCCGCATTTCCTCTAGCTTTCTCCTCGAAAATACGAATGTGTAGAGCTGGGGTCTCCATGTGGAACCAATTAGAGTTTCCCAGTACAAAATTAATAGTTCCCTGATAAAAAAACTTTCAAAACAATAAAGTCCTTCGATAATATCCAGAAAACCCAAACACAGGGGCTTGGCAATATCTGGGATTCAGTTAGCCAAAACAAAACCGGATATTTCCAGATTCATCCAGTCATATACGGACAAAGTGGTGTGCAATTCGTATGCAATGGACTGAGAAAATTATAGTGAAAGTGGTTTTGGAATAAAGCAAAGTCTTTTCGTTAGGCAAGTGCATAAAATGTCATGTATACAAACAGAAATATCATTTTTGTTTGCCGCAGTTCCTCTAGATTTCTGCCTAGAAAATACGAATGTGTAGAGCTGGTTTCTCCATGTTGAAACAGGGAGTGATTCGCAGTACAGAATTAAATGTTACCTGATAAAAAAAATTTAAAATATAATGTCCATTGATAATATCCAGAAAACACAAACACAGGGGCTGTGGCAATATCTGGGATTGAGTTAGCCAAAACAAAACCGGATATTTCCGGTTTCATCCAGTCATATCCAGACAAAGTGGTGTGGAATTCGTATGCAATGGATCGAGAAAATTACAGTGAAAGTGGTTTTCGAGAAAAGCAAAGTCTTTTCGTTAGGCAAGTGCATAAAATGTCATGTATACAAACAGAAATATCATGTATGTTTCCCGCAGTTCCTCTAGCTTTCTCCTAGAAAATACGAATGTGTAGAGCTAGTTTCTCCATGTCAAACCAGGGAGTGTTTCGCAGTACAAAATTAAATGTTACATGAATAAAAAAAAAACTTTCAAAACAATAAGTCCTTCAATAATACCAAGAAAACGGAAACAGATGGGCTGTGGCAATATCTGGGATTAAGATAGCCAAAACAAAACCGGATATTTCCGGTTTCATCCAGTCATATCCAGACAAAGTGGTGCGGAATTCGTATGCAATGGACCGAGAAAATCACAGTAAAAATGGTTTTGGAGAAAAGCAAAGTCTTTTCGTTAGGCAAGTGCATAAAATGCCATCTATATAAACAAAAATATAATTTGTGTTTTCCGCAGTTCCTCTAGCTTTCTCCTAGAAAATACGAATATGTAGAAATGGGGTCTCCATGTGGAACCAATTAGAGTTTCCCAGTGCAAAATTAAATGTTCCATGATTAAAAAAAACCATATAAAACAATAAAGTCCTTCGATAATATCCAGAAAACACAAACACAGGGGCTGTGGCAATATCTGGGATTCAGTTAGCCAAAACAAAACCGTATATTTCCGGTTTCATCCAGTCATCTCCAGAAAACGTCTTGTGGAATTCGTATGCAATGGACCGAGAAAATTACAGTAAAAGTGGTTTTGGAGAAAATCAAAGTCTTTTCGTTAGGCAAGTGCATAAAATGTCATGTATACCAACAGAAATATCATGTATGTTTGCCGCAGTTCCTCTAGCTTCCTCTAGAAAATACGAATGTGTAGAGCTAGTTTCTCCATGTCAAACCAGGGAGTGTTTCACAGTAAAAAAATTTAATGTTCCCTGATTAAAAAAAAAACTTTCAAAACAATAAAGTCCTTCGATAATATCCAGAAAACACAAACACAGGGGCTGTGGCAATATCTGGGATTGAGTTAGCCAAAACAAAACTGGATATTTCCAGTTTCATCCAGTCATTGCCGGATAAAGCAGTGTGGAATTCGTATGCAATGGACCGAGAAAATCACAGTAAAATGGTTTTGGAGAAAAGCAAATTCTTTTCGTTAGGCAAGTGCATAAAATGCCATCTATATAAACAGAAATATCATGTTAGTTTGCCGCAGTTCCTCTAGCTTTCTCCTAGAAAATACGAATATGTAGAACTGGGGTCTCCATGTGGAACCAATTAGAGTTTCCCAGTACAAAATTAAATGTTCCGTGATAAAAAAAACTTTCAAAACAATAAAGTCCTTCGATAATATCCAGAAAACACATACACAGGGGCTGTGGCAATATCTGGGATTCAGTTATCAAAAAAAAAACCGGATATTTCCGGTTTCATCCAGTCATATCCAGACAAAGTCGTGTGGAATTCGTAGGCAATGGACCGAGAAAATTACAGTGAAGGTGGTTTTGGAGAAAAGCAAAGTCTTTTTGTTAGGCAAGTGCATAAAATGCCATCTATATAAACAGAAATATCATGTGTGTTTGCCGCAGTTGCTCTAGCTTTCTCCTAGAAAATACAAATGTGTAGAGCTGGGGTCTCCATGTGGAACCAATTAGAGTTTCCCAGTACAAAATTAAAAGTTTCCTGATAAAAAACCTTTCAAAACAATAAAGTCCTTCGATAATATCCAGAAAACACAAACACAGGGGCTGTGGCAATATCTGGCATTGAGTTAGCCAAAACAAAACCGGATATTTCCGGTTTCATCCAGTCATCTCCAGACAAAGTCTTGTGGAATTCGTATGCAATGGACCGAGAAAATTACAGTGAAAGTGGTTTTGGAGAAAAGCAAAGTCTTTTCGTTAGGCAAGTGCATAAAATGTCATGTATACAAACAGAAATATCATTTTTGTTTGCCGCAGTTCCTCTAGATTTCTGCCTAGAAAATACGAATGTGTAGAGCTGATTTCTCCATGTCGAACCAGGGAGTGATTCGCAGTAAAAAATTAAATGTTACCTGATAAAAAAAAACTTTTAAAACGATAATGTCCATTGATAATATCCAGAAAACACAAACACAGCGGCTGTCGCAATATCTGGGATTGAGTTAGCCAAAACAAAACCGGATATTTCCGGTTTCATCCAGTCATATCCGGAAAAATGGTGTGGAATTCATATGCAATGGATCGAGAAAATCACAGTAAAAATGGTTTTGGAGAAAAGCAAAGTCTTTTCATTACGGAAGTGCATAAAATGCCATCTATATAAACAGAAACATCATGTATGTTTGCCGCAGTTCCTCTAGCTTTCTCCTAGAAAATACGAATGTGTAGAGCTAGTTTCTCCATGTCAAACCAGCGAGTGTTTCGCAGTACAAAATTAAATGTTACCTGAATAAAAAAAAAACTTTCAAAACAATAAAGTCCTTCAATAATACCAAGAAAACACAAACACAGGGGCTGTGGCAATATCTGGGATTGAGTTAGCCAAAACAAAACCGGATATTTCCGGTTTCATCCAGTCATATCCGGACAAAGTGGTGCGGAATTCGTATGCAATGGACCGAGAAAATCACAGTAAAAATGGTTTTGGAGAAAAGCAAAGTCTTTTCGTTAGGCAAGTGCATAAAATGTCATGTATACAAACAGAAATATCATATTTGTTTGCCGCAGTTCCTCTACCTTTCTGCTAGAAAATACGAATGTGGAGAGCTGGGGTCTCCATGTGGAACCAATTAGAGTTTCCCAGTACAAAATTAAAAGTCCCCTGATAAAAAAACTTTCAAAACAATAAAGTCCTTTGATAATATCCAGAAAACACAAACACAGGGGTTGTGGCAATATCTGGGATTCAGTTAGCAAAACAAAACCGGATATTTCCGGTTTCATCCAGTCATATCCGGACAAAGTGGTGTGGAATTCGTATGCAATGGATGGAGAAAATCACAGTAAAAATGGTTTTGGAGAAAAGCAAAGTCTTTTCGTTAGGCAAGTGCATAAAATGTCCTGTATACAAACAGAAATATCAAGTGTGTTTGCCGCAGTTCCTCTAGCTTTCTCCTAGAAAATACGAATGTGTAGAGCTGGTGTCTCCATGTGGAACCAATTAGAGTTTCCCAGTACAAAATTAAAAGTTCCCTGATAAAAAAACTTTCAAAACAATAAAGTCCTTCGATAATATCCAGAAAACACAAACACAGGGGCTGTGGCAATATCTGGGATTGAGTTAGCCAAAACAAAACCGGATATTTCCGGTTTCATCCAGTCATATCCGGACAAAGTGGTGTGGAATTCGTATGCAATGGATCGAGAAAATTACAGTGAAAGTGGTTTTGGAGAAAAGCAAAGTCTTTTCGTTAGGCAAGTGCATAAAATGTCATGTATACAAACAGAAATATCATGTATGTTTCCCGCAGTTCCTCTAGCTTTCTCCTAGAAAATACGAATGTGTAGAGCTAGTTTCTCCATGTCAAACCAGGGAGTGTTTCGCAGTACAAAATTAAATGTTACCTGAATAAAAAAAAAAACTTTCAAAACAATAAGTCCTTCAATAATACCAAGAAAACACAAACAGAGGGGCTGTGGCAATATCTGGGATTGAGTTAGCCAAAACAAAACCGGATATTTCCCGTTTCATCCAGTCATATCCGGACAAAGTGGTGCGGAATTCGTATGCAATGGACCGAGAAAATCACAGTAAAAATGGTTTTGGAGAAAAGCAAAGTCTTTTCGTTAGGCAAGTGCATAAAATGCCATCTATATAAACAGAAATATCATGTGTGTTTGCCGCAGTTCCTCTAGCTTTCTCCTAGAAAATACGAATGTGTAGAGCTGGGGTCTCCATGTGGAACCAATTAGAGTTTCCCAGTGCAAAATTAAATGTTCCCTGATTAAAAAAAAACATATAAAACAATAAAGTCCTTCGATAATATCCAGAAAACACAAACACAGGGGCTGTGGCAATATCTGGCATTGAGTTAGCCAAAACAAAACCGGATATTTCCGGTTTCATCCAGTCATCTCCAGACAAAGTCTTGTGGAATTCCTATGCAATGGACCGAAAAAATTACAGTGAATGTGGTTTTGGAGAAAAGCAAAGTCTTTTCGTTAGGCAAGTGCATAAAATGTCATGTATGCAAACAGAAATATCATTTTTGTTTGCTGAAGTTCCTCTAGATTTCTGCCTAGAAAATACGAATGTGTAGAGCTGATTTCTCCATGTTGAATCAGGGAGTGATTCGCAGTAAAAAATTAAATGTTACCTGATAAAAAAAAAACTTTCAAAACAATAAAGTCCTTCGATAATATCAAGAAAACACAAACACAGCGGCTGTCGCAATATCTGGGATTAAGATAGCCAAAACAAAACCGGATATTTCCGGTTTCATCCAGTCATTTCCGGATAAAGCAGTGTGGAATTCGTATGCAATGGACCGAGAAAATTACAGTGAAAGTGGTTTTGGAGAAAAGCAAAGTCTTTTCGTTAGGCAAGTGCATAAAATGCCATCTATATAAACAGAAATATCATGTGTGTTTGCCGCAGTTCCTCTAGCTTTCTCCTAGAAAATACGAATATGTAGAACTGGGGTCTCCATGTGGAACCAATTATAGTATCCCAGTACAAAATTAAAAGTTCCCTGATAAAAAAAACTTTCAAAACAATAAAGTCCTTCGATAATATCCAGAAAACACAAACACAGGGGCTGTGGCAATATCTGGGATTGAGATAGCCAAAACTAAACCGGATATTTCTGGTTTCATCCAGTCATATCCGGAAAAAAATGGTGTGGAATTCGTATGCAATGGACCGAAAAAATTACAGTGAAAGTGGTTTTGGAGAAAAGCAAAGTCTTTTCGTTAGGCAAGTGCATAAAATGTCATGTATACAAACAGAAATATCATTTTTGTTTGCCGCAGTTCCTCTAGATTTCTGCCTAGAAAATACGAATGTGTAGAGCTGATTTCTCCATGTCGAACCAGGGAGTGATTCGCAGTAAAAAATTAAATGTTACCTGATAAAAAAAAAAACTTTTAAAACGATAATGTCCATTGATAATATCCAGAAAACACAAACACAGGGGCTGTGGCAATATCTGGGATTGAGTTAGCCAAAACAAAACCGGATATTTCCGGTTTCATCCAGTCATATCCGGACAAAGTCGTGTGGAATTCGTATGCAATGGACCGAGAAAATAACAGTGAAAGTGGTTTTGGAGAAAAGCAAAGTCTTTTTGTTAGGGAAGTGCATAAAATGTCATGTATACAAACAGAAATATCATGTTTGTTTGCCGCAGTTCCTCTAGCTTTCTCCTAGAAAATATGAATGTGTAGAGCTGGTGTCTCCATGTGGAACCAGTAAGTTTCCCAGTACAAAATTTAATGATCCCTGATTAAAAAAAAAACTTTCAAAACAATAAAGTCCTTCGATAATATCCAGAAAACACAAACACAGGGGCTGTGGCAATATCTGGGATTGAGTTAGCCAAAACAAAACTGGATATTTCCGGTTTCATGCAGTCATTGCCGGATAAAGCAGTGTGGAATTCGTATGCAATGGACCGAGAAAATCACAGTAAAAATGGTTTTGGAGAAAAGCAAAGTCTTTGCGTTAGGCAAGTGCATAAAATGTCATGTATAAAAACAGAAATAACATGTGTGTTTGCCGCAGTTCCTCTAGCTTTCTCCTAGACTATACGAATGTGGAGAGCTGGGGTCTCTATGTGGAACCAATTAGAGTTTCCCAGTACAAAATTAAATGTTCCGTGATAAAAAAAACTTTCAAAACAATAAAGTCCTTCGATAATATCCAGAAAACACATACACAGGGGCTGTGGCAATATCTGGGATTCAGTTATCAAAAAAAAAACCGGATATTTCCGGTTTCATCCAGTCATATCCAGACAAAGTCGTGTGGAATTCGTAGGCAATGGACCGAGAAAATTACAGTGAAGGTGGTTTTGGAGAAAAGCAAAGTCTTTTTGTTAGGCAAGTGCATAAAATGCCATCTATATAAACAGAAATATCATGTGTGTTTGCCGCAGTTCCTCTAGCTTTCTCCTAGAAAATACAAATGTGTAGAGCTGGGGTCTCCATGTGGAACCAATTAGAGTTTCCCAGTACAAAATTAAAAGTTTCCTGATAAAAAACCTTTCAAAACAATAAAGTCCTTCGATAATATCCAGAAAACACAAACACAGGGGCTGTGGCAATATCTGGCATTGAGTTAGCCAAAACAAAACCGGATATTTCCGGTTTCATCCAGTCATCTCCAGACAAAGTCTTGTGGAATTCGTATGCAATGGACCGAGAAAATTACACTGAAAGTGGTTTTGGAGAAAAGCAAAGTCTTTTCGTTAGGCAAGTGCATAAAATGTCATGTATACAAACAGAAATATCATGTATGTTTGCCGCAGTTCCTCTAGCTTTCTCCTAGAAAATACGAATGTGTAGAGCTAGTTTCTCCATGTCAAATAGGGAGTGTTTCGTAGTACAAAATTAAATGTTACCTGATAAAAAAAACTTTTAAAATATAATGTCCATTGATAATATCAAGAAAACACAAACACAGGGGCTGTGGCAATATCTGGGATTGAGTTAGCCAAAACAAAACCGTATATTTCCGGTTTCATCCAGTCATCTCCAGAAAACGTCTTGTGGAATTCGTATGCAATGGACGAGAAAATTACAGTAAAAGTGGTTTTGGAGAAAAGCAAAGTCTTTTCGTTAGGCAAGTGCATAAAATGTCATGTATACAAACAGAAATATCATGTATGTTTCCCGCAGTTCCTCTAGCTTCCTCTAGAAAATACGAATGTGTAGAGCTAGTTTCTCCATGTCAAACCAGGGAGTGTTTCACAGTAAAAAAATTTAATGTTAACTGATTAAAAAAAAATTTCAAAACAATAAAGTCCTTCGATAATATCCAGAAAACGCAAACACAGGGGCTGTGGCAATATCTGGGATTGAGATAGCCAAAACTAAACCGGATATTTCCGGTTTCATCCAGTCATCTCCAGACAAAGTCTTGTGGAATTCGTATGCAATGGACCGAAAAAATTACAGTGAAAGTGGTTTTGGAGAAAAGCAAAGTCTTTTCGTTAGGCAAGTGCATAAAATGTCATGTATACAAACAGAAATATCATTTTTGTTTGCCGCAGTTCCTCTAGATTTCTGCCTAGAAAATACGAATGTGTAGAGCTGATTTCTCCATGTCGAACCAGGGAGTGATTCGCAGTAAAAAATTAAATGTTACCTGATTAAAAAAAAAACTTTTAAAACGATAATGTCCATTGATAATATCCAGAAAACACAAACACAGCGGCTGTCGCAACATCTGGGATTGAGTTAGCCAAAAAAAACCGGATATTTCCGGTTTCATCCAGTCATATCCGGACAAAGTCGTGTGGAATTCGTATGCAATGGACCGAGAAAATTACAGTGAAAGTGGTTTTGGAGAAAAGCAAAGTCTTTTCGTTAGGCAAGTGCATAAAATGTCATGTATACAAACAGAAATATCATGTTTGTTTGCCGCAGTTCCTCTAGCTTTCTCCTAGAAAATACGAATGTGTAGAGCTGGTGTCTCCATGTGGAACCAGTTAGTTTCCCAGTACAAAATTTAATGTTCCCTGATTAAAAAAAAAACTTTCAAAACAATAAAGTCCTTCGATAATATCAAGAAAACACAAACACAGGGGCTGTGGCAATATCTGGGATTAAGATAGCCAAAACAAAACCGGATATTTTCCGGTTTCATCCAGTCATTGCCGAATAAAGCAGTGTGGAATTCGTATGCAATGGACCGAGAAAATCACAGTAAAAATGGTTTTGGAGAAAAGCAAAGTCTTTTCTTTAGGCAACTGCATAAAATGCCATCTATATAAACAGAAATATCATGTGTGTTTGCCGCAGTTCCTCTAGCTTTCTCCTAGACTATACGAATGTGGAGAGCTGGGGTCTCTATGTGGAACCAAATAGAGTTTCCCAGTACAAAATTAAAAGTTCCCTGATAAAAAAACTTTCAAAACAATAAAGTCCTTTGATAATATCCAGAAAACACATACACAGGGGCTGTGGCAATATCTGGGTTTCAGTTAGCAAAAAAAAAAAAAACAGATATTTCCGGTTTCATCCAGTCATATCCGGACAAAGTCGTGTGGAATTCGTAGGCAATGGACTGAGAAAATTACAGTGAAGGTGGTTTTGGAGAAAAGCAAAGTCTTTTCATTAGGCAAGTGCATAAAATGCCATCTATATAAACAGAAATATCATGTGTGTTTGCCGCATTTCCTCTAGCTTTCTCCTAGAAAATACGAATGTGTAGAGCTGGGGTCTCCATGTGGAACCAATTAGAGTTTCCCAGTACAAAATTAAAAGTTTCCTGATAAAAAAACTTTCAAAACAATAAAGTCCTTCGATAATATCCAGAAAACACAAACACAGGGGCTGTGGCAATATCTGGCATTGAGTTAGCCAAAACAAAACCGTACATTTCCGGTTTCATCCAGTCATCTCCAGACAAAGTCTTGTGGAATTCGTATGCAATGGACCGAAAAAATTACAGTGAACGTGGTTTTGGAGAAAAGCAAAGTCTTTTCGTTAGGCAAGTGCATAAAATGTCATGTATACAAACAGAAATATCATGTTTGTTTGCCGCAGTTCCTCTAGCTTTCTCCTAGAAAATATGAATGTGTAGAGCTGGTGTCTCCATGTGGAACCAGTTAGTTTCCCAGTACAAAATTTAATGTTCCCTGATTAAAAAAAAAAACTTTCAAAACAATAAAGTCCTTCGATAATATCAAGAAAACACAAACACAGGGGCTGTGGCAATATCTGGGATTAAGATAGCCAAAACAAAACCGGATATTTCCGGTTTCATCCAGTCATTGCCGGATAAAGCAGTGTGGAATTCGTATGCAATTGACCGAGAAAATCACAGTAAAAATGGTTTTGGAGAAAAGCAAAGTCTTTTCGTTAGGCAAGTGCATAAAATGTCATGTATACAAAGAGAAATATCATGTTTGTTTTCCGCAGTTCCTCTAGCTTTCTGCCTAGAAAATACGAATGTGTAGAGCTGATTTCTCCATGTCGAACCAGGGAGTGATTCGCAGTAAAAAATTAAATGTTACCTGATTAAAAAAAAACTTTTAAAATGATAATGTCCATTGATAATATCCAGAAAACACAAACACAGCGGCTGTCGCAATATCTGGGATTGAGTTAGCCAAAACAAAACCGGATATTTCCGGTTTCATCCAGTCATATCCGGAAAAATGCTGTGGAATTCATATGCAATGGATCGAGAAAATCACAGTAAAAATGGTTTTGGAGAAAAGCAAAGTCTTTTCGTTAGGCAAGTGCATAAAATGTCCTGTATACAAACAGAAATATCAAGTGTGTTTGCCGCAGTTCCTCTAGCTTTCTCCTAGAAAATACGAATGTGTAGAGCTAGTTTCTCCATGTCAAATAGGGAGTGTTTCGCAGTACAAAATTAAATGTTACCTGATAAAAAAAAAACTTTTAAAATATAATGTCCATTGATAATATCCAGAAAACACAAACACAGGGGCTGTGGCAATATCTGGGATTGAGTTAGCCAAAACAAAACCGGATATTTCCGGTTTCATCCAGTCATCTCCAGAAAACGTCTTGTGGAATTCGTATGCAATGGACGAGAAAATTACAGTAAAAGTGGTTTTGGAGAAAATCAAAGTCTTTTCGTTAGGCAAGTGCATAAAATGTCATGTATACAAACAGAAATATCATGTATGTTTGCCGCAGTTCCTCTAGCTTCCTCTAGAAAATACGAATGTGTAGAGCTAGTTTCTCCATGTCAAACCAGGGAGTGTTTCACAGAAAAAAATTAAATATTCCCTGATAAAAAAAAAAACTTTCAAAACAATAAAGTCCTTCGATAATATCCAGAAAACACAAACACAGGGGCTGTCGCAATATCTGGGATTGAGTTAGCCAAAACAAAACCGGATATTTCCGGTTTCATCCACTCATATCCGGACAAAGCAGTGTGGAATTCGTATGCAATGAACCGAGAAAATCACAGTAAAAATGGTTTTGGAGAAAAGCAAAGTCTTTTCGTTAGGCAAGTGCATAAAATGTCATCTATATAAACAGAAATATCATGTTTGTTTGCCACAGTTCCTCTAGCTTTCTCCTAGACTATACGAATGTGGAGAGCTGGGGTCTCTATGTGGAACCAATTAGAGTTTCCCAGTACAAAATTAAATGTTCCCTGATAAAAAAAAATTTCAAAACAATAAAGTCCTTCGATAATATCCAGAAAACACAAACACAGGGGCTGTGGCAATATCTGGCATTGAGTTAGCCAAAACAAAACCGTATATTTCCGGTTTCATCCAGTCATCTCCAGACAAAGTCTTGTGGAATTCGTATGCAATGGACCGAAAAAATTACAGTGAAAGTGGTTTTGGAGAAAAGCAAAGTCTTTTCGTTAGGCAAGTGCATAAAATGTCATGTATACAAACAGAAATATCATTTTTGTTTGCCGCAGTTCCTCTCGATTTCTGCCTAGAAAATACGAATGTGTAGAGCTGATTTCTCCATGTCGAACCAGGGAGTGATTCGCAGTAAAAAATTAAATGTTACCTGATAAAAAAAAAACTTTTAAAACGATAATGTCCATTGATAATATCCAGAAAACACAAACACAGCGGCTGTCACAATATCTGGGATTGAGTTAGCCAAAACAAAACCGGATATTTCCAGTTTCATCCAGTCATATCCGGACAAAGTCGTGTGGAATTCGTATGCAATGGACCGAGAAAATTACAGTGAAAGTGGTTTTGGAGAAAAGCAAAGTCTTTTCGTTAGGCAAGTGCATAAAATGTCATGTATACAAACAGAAATATCATGATTGTTTACCGCAGTTCCTCTAGCTTTCTCCTAGAAAATATGAATGTGTAGAGCTGGTGTCTCCATGTGGAACCAGTTAGTTTCCCAGTACAAAATTTAATGTTCCCTGATTAAAAAAAAACTTTCAAAACAATAAAGTCCTTCTATAATATCCAGAAAACACAAACACAGGGGCTGTGGCAATATCTGGGATTGAGTTAGCCAAAACAAAACCGTATATTTCCGGTTTCATCCAGTCATCTCCAGACAAAGTCTTGTGGAATTCGTATGCAATGGACCGACAAAATTACACTGAAAGTGGTTTTGGAGAAAAGCAAAGTCTTTTCGTTAGGCAAGTGCATAAAATGTCATGTATACAAACAGAAATATCATGTATGTTTGCCGCAGTTCCTCTAGCTTTCTCCTAGAAAATACGAATGTGTAGAGCTAGTTTCTCCATGTCAAATAGGGAGTGTTTCGTAGTACAAAATTAAATGTTACCTGATAAAAAAAACTTTTAAAATATAATGTCCATTGATAATATCAAGAAAACACAAACACAGGGGCTGTGGCAATATCTGGGATTGAGTTAGCCAAAACAAAACCGTATATTTCCGGTTTCATCCAGTCATCTCCAGAAAACGTCTTGTGGAATTCGTATGCAATGGACGAGAAAATTACAGTAAAAGTGGTTTTGGAGAAAATCAAAGTCTTTTCGTTAGGCAAGTGCATAAAATGTCATGTATACAAACAGAAATATCATGTATGTTTGCCGCAGTTCCTCTAGCTTCCTCTAGAAAATACGAATGTGTAGAGCTAGTTTCTCCATGTCAAACCAGGGAGTGTTTCACAGTAAAAAAATTTAATGTTAACTGATAAAAAAAATTTCAAAACAATAAAGTCCTTCGATAATATCCAGAAAACGCAAACACAGGGGCTGTGGCAATATCTGGGATTGAGATAGCCAAAACTAAACCGGATATTTCCGGTTTCATCCAGTCATATCCGGACAAAGTCGTGTGGAATTCGTATGCAATGGACCGAGAAAATTACAGTGAAAGTGGTTTTGGAGAAAAGCAAAGTCTTTTCGTTAGGCAAGTGCATAAAATGTCATGTATACAAACAGAAATATCATTTTTGTTTGCCGCAGTTCCTCTAGATTTCTGCCTAGAAAATACGAATGTGTAGAGCTGATTTCTCCATGTCGAAACAGGGAGTGATTCGCAGTAAAAAATTAAATGTTACCTGATTAAAAAAAAAACTTTTAAAACGATAATGTCCATTGATAATATCCAGAAAACACAAACACAGCGGCTGTCGCAACATCTGGGATTGAGTTAGCCAAAAAAAACCGGATATTTCCGGTTTCATCCAGTCATATCCGGACAAAGTCGTGTGGAATTCGTATGCAATGGACCGAGAAAATTACAGTGAAAGTGGTTTTGGAGAAAAGCAAAGTCTTTCCGTTAGGCAAGTGCATAAAATGTCATGTATAGAAACAGAAATATCAAGTTTGTTTGAACGCAGTTCCTCTAGCTTTCTCCTAGAAAATACGAATGTGTAGAGCTGGTGTCTCCATGTGGAACCAGTTAGTTTCCCAGTACAAAATTTAATGTTCCCTGATTAAAAAAAAAACTTTCAAAACAATAAAGTCCTTCGATAATATCAAGAAACACAAACACAGGGGCTGTGGCAATATCTGGGATTAAGATAGCCAAAACAAAACCGGATATTTTCCGGTTTCATCCAGTCATTGCCGAATAAAGCAGTGTGGAATTCGTATGCAATGGACCGAGAAAATCACAGTAAAAATGGTTTTGGAGAAAAGCAAAGTCTTTTCGTTAGGCAACTGCATAAAATGCCATCTATATAAACAGAAATATCATGTGTGTTTGCCGCAGTTCCTCTAGCTTTCTCCTAGACTATACGAATGTGGAGAGCTGGGGTCTCTATGTGGAACCAATTAGAGTTTCCCAGTACAAAATTAAAAGTTCCCTGATAAAAAAACTTTCAAAACAATAAAGTCCTTTGATAATATCCAGAAAACACATACACAGGGGCTGTGGCAATATCTGGGATTCAGTTAGCAAAAAAAAAAAAAACGGATATTTCCGGTTTCATCCAGTCATATCCGGACAAAGTCGTGTGGAATTCGTAGGCAATGGACCGAGAAAATTACAGTGAAGGTGGTTTTGGAGAAAAGCAAAGTCTTTTCATTAGGCAAGTGCATAAAATGCCATCTATATAAACAGAAATATCATGTGTGTTTGCCGCATTTCCTCTAGCTTTCTCCTAGAAAATACGAATGTGTAGAGCTGGGGTCTCCATGTGTAACCAATTAGAGTTTCCCAGTACAAAATTAAAAGTTTCCTGATAAAAAAACTTTCAAAACAATAAAGTCCTTCGATAATATCCAGAAAACACAAACACAGGGGCTGTGGCAATATCTGGCATTGAGTTAGCCAAAACAAAACCGTACATTTCCGGTTTCATCCAGTCATCTCCAGACAAAGTCTTGTGGAATTCGTATGCAATGGACCGAAAAAATTACAGTGAACGTGGTTTTGGAGAAAAGCAAAGTCTTTTCGTTAGGCAAGTGCATAAAATGTCATGTATACAAACAGAAATATCATGTTTGTTTGCCGCAGTTCCTCTAGGTTTCTCCTAGAAAATATGAATGTGTAGAGCTGGTGTCTCCATGTGGAACCAGTTAGTTTCCCAGTACAAAATTTAATGTTCCCTGATTAAAAAAAAAAACTTTCAAAACAATAAAGTCCTTCGATAATATCAAGAAAACACAAACACATGGGCTGTGGCAATATCTGGGATTAAGATAGCCAAAACAAAACCGGATATTTCCGGTTTCATCCAGTCATTGCCGGATAAAGCAGTGTGGAATTCGTATGCAATGGACCGAGAAAATCACAGTAAAAATGGTTTTGGAGAAAAGCAAAATCTTTTCGTTAGGCAAGTGCATAAAATGTCATGTATACAAAGAGAAATATCATGTTTGTTTGCCGCAGTTCCTCTAGCTTTCTGCCTAGAAAATACGAATGTGTAGAGCTGATTTCTCCATGTCGAACCAGGGAGTGATTCGCAGTAAAAAATTAAATGTTACCTGATAAAAAAAAAACTTTTAAAATGATAATGTCCATTGATTATATCCAGAAAACACAAACACAGCGGCTGTCGCAATATCTGGGATTGAGTTAGCCAAAACAAAACCGGATATTTCCGGTTTCATCCAGTCATATCCGGAAAAATGGTGTGGAATTCATATGCAATGGATCGAGAAAATCACAGTAAAAATGGTTTTGGAGAAAAGCAAAGTCTTTTCATTAGGCAAGTGCATAAAATGTCCTGTATACAAACAGAAATATCAAGTGTGTTTGCCGCAGTTCCTCTAGCTTTCTCCTAGAAAATACGAATGTGTAGAGCTAGTTTCTCCATGTCAAATAGGGAGTGTTTCGCAGTACAAAATTAAATGTTACCTGATAAAAAAAAAACTTTTAAAATATAATGTCCATTGATAATATCCAGAAAACACAAACACAGGGGCTGTGGCAATATCTGGGATTGAGTTAGCCAAAACAAAACCGGATATTTCCGGTTTCATCCAGTCATCTCCAGAAAACGTCTTGTGGAATTCGTATGCAATGGACCGAGAAAATTACAGTAAAAGTGGTTTTGGAGAAAATCAAAGTCTTTTCGTTAGGCAAGTGCATAAAATGTCATGTATACAAACAGAAATATCATGTATGTTTGCCGCAGTTCCTCTAGCTTCCTCTAGAAAATACGAATGTGTAGAGCTAGTTTCTCCATGTCAAACCAGGGAGTGTTTCACAGAAAAAAATTAAATATTCCCTGATAAAAAAAAAACTTTCAAAACAATAAAGTCCTTCGATAATATCCAGAAAACACAAACACAGGGGCTGTCGCAATATCTGGGATTGAGTTAGCCAAAACAAAACCGGATATTTCCGGTTTCATCCACTCATATCCGGACAAAGCAGTGTGGAATTCGTATGCAATGAACCGAGAAAATCACAGTAAAAATGGTTTTGGAGAAAAGCAAAGTCTTTTCGTTAGGCAAGTGCATAAAATGTCATCTATATAAACAGAAATATCATGTTTGTTTGCCACAGTTCCTCTAGCTTTCTCCTAGACTATACGAATGTGGAGAGCTGGGGTCTCTATGTGGAACCAATTAGAGTTTCCCAGTACAAAATTAAATGTTCCCTGATAAAAAAAACTTTCAAAACAATAAAGTCCTTCGATAATATCCAGAAAACACAAACACAGGGGCTGTGGGAATATCTGGCATTCAGTTAGCCAAAACAAAACCGTATATTTCCGGTTTCATCCAGTCATCTCCAGACAAAGTCTTGTGGAATTCGTATGCAATGGACCGAAAAAATTACAGTGAAAGTGGTTTTGGAGAAAAGCAAAGTCTTTTCGTTAGGCAAGTGCATAAAATGTCATGTATACAAACAGAAATATCAATTTTGTTTGCCGCAGTTCCTCTCGATTTCTGCCTAGAAAATACGAATGTGTAGAGCTGATTTCTCCATGTCGAACCAGGGAGTGATTCGCAGTAAAAAATTAAATGTTACCTGATAAAAAAAAAAAAACTTTTAAAACGATAATGTCCATTGATAATATCCAGAAAACACAAACACAGCGGCTGTGACAATATCTGGGATTGAGTTAGCCAAAACAAAACCGGATATTTCCGGTTTCATCCAGTCATATCCGGACAAAGTCGTGTGGAATTCGTATGCAATGGACCGAGAAAATTACAGTGAAAGTGGTTTTGGAGAAAAGCAAAGTCTTTTCGTTAGGCAAGTGCATAAAATGTCATGTATACAAACAGAAATATCATATTTGTTTGCCGCAGTTCCTCTAGCTTTCTCCTAGAAAATACGAATGTGTAGAGCTGGTGTCTCCATGTGGAACCAGTTAGTTTCCCAGTACAAAATTTAATGTTCCCTGATTAAAAAAAAAAACTTTCAAAATAATAAAGTCCTTCGATAATATCCAGAAAACACAAACACAGGGGCTGTGGCAATATCTGGGATTGAGATAGCCAAAACTAAACCGGATATTTCCGGTTTCATCCAGTCATATCCGGAAAAATGGTGTGGAATTCGTATGCAATGGATCGAGAAAATTACAGTGAAAGTGGTTTTGGAGAAAAGCAAAGTCTTTTCGTTAGGCAAGTGCATAAAATGTCATGTATACAAACAGAAATATCATTTTTGTTTGCCGCAGTTCCTCTAGATTTCTGCCTAGAAAATACGAATGTGTAGAGCTGATTTCTCCATGTCGAACCAGGGAGTGATTCGCAGTAAAAAATTAAATGTTACCTGATAAAAAAAAACTTTTAAAACGATAATGTCCATTGATAATATCCAGAAAACACAAACACAGGGGCTGTCGCAATATCTGGGATTGAGTTAGCCAAAACAAAACCGGATATTTCCGGTTTCATCCACTCATATCCGGACAAAGCAGTGTGGAATTCGTATGCAATGAACCGAGAAAATCACAGTAAAAATGGTTTTGGAGAAAAGCAAAGTCTTTTCGTTAGGCAAGTGCATAAAATGTCATCTATATAAACAGAAATATCATGTTTGTTTGCCACAGTTCCTCTAGCTTTCTCCTAGACTATACGAATGTGGAGAGCTGGGGTCTCTATGTGGAACCAATTAGAGTTTCCCAGTACAAAATTAAATGTTCCCTGATAAAAAAAACTTTCAAAACAATAAAGTCCTTCGATAATATCCAGAAAACACAAACACAGGGGCTGTGGGAATATCTGGCATTCAGTTAGCCAAAACAAAACCGTATATTTCTGGTTTCATCCAGTCATCTCCAGACAAAGTCTTGTGGAATTCGTATGCAATGGACCGAAAAAATTACAGTGAAAGTGGTTTTGGAGAAAAGCAAAGTCTTTTCGTTAGGCAAGTGCATAAAATGTCATGTATACAAACAGAAATATCATTTTTGTTTGCCGCAGTTCCTCTAGATTTCTGCCTAGAAAATACGAATGTGTAGAGCTGATTTCTCCATGTCGAACCAGGGAGTGATTCGCAGTAAAAAATTAAATGTTACCTGATAAAAAAAAAACTTTTAAAACGATAATGTCCATTGATAATATCCAGAAAACACAAACACAGCGGCTGTCGCAATATCTGGGATTGAGTTAGCCAAAACAAAACCGGATATTTCCGGTTTCATCCAGTCATATCCGGACAAAGTCGTGTGGAATTCGTATGCAATGGACCGAGAAAATTACAGTGAAAGTGGTTTTGGAGAAAAGCAAAGTCTTTTCGTTAGGCAAGTGCATAAAATGTCATGTATACAAACAGAAATATCATGTTTGTTTGCCGCAGTTCCTCTAGCTTTCTCCTAGAAAATACGAATGTGTAGAGCTGGTGTCTCCATGTGGAACCAGTTAGTTTCCCAGTACAAAATTTAATGTTCCCTGATTAAAAAAAAAACTTTCAAAACAATAAAGTCCTTCGATAATATCCAGAAAACACAAACACAGGGGCTGTGGCAATATCTGGGATTGAGATAGCCAAAACTAAACCGGATATTTCCGGTTTCATCCAGTCATATCCGGACAAAGTGGTGCGGAATTCGTATGCAATGGACCGAGAAAATCACAGTAAAAATGGTTTTGGAGAAAAGCAAAGTCTTTTCGTTAGGCAAGTGCATAAAATGTCCTGTATACAAACAGAAATATCATATCTGTTTGCCGCAGTTCCTCTACCTTTCTGCTAGAAAATACGAATGTGGAGAGCTGGGGTCTCCATGTGGAACCAATTAGAGTTTCCCAGTACAAAATTAAAAGTTCCCTGATAAAAAAACTTTCAAAACAATAAAGTCCTTCGATAATATCCAGAAAACACAAACACAGGGGCTGTGGCAATATCTGGGATTGAGTTAGCCAAAACAAAACCGGATATTTCCGGTTTCATCCAGTCATATCTGGACAAAGTCGTGTGGAATTCGTATGCAATGGACCACGAAAATCACAGTATAAATGGTTTTGGAGAAAAGCAAAGTCTTGTCGTTAGGCAAGTGCATAAAATGCCATCTATATAAACAGAAATATCATGTTAGTTTGCCGCAGTTCCTCTAGCTTTCTCCTAGAAAATACGAATATGTAGAACTGGGGTCTCCATGTGGAACCAATTAGAGTTTCCCAGTACAAAATTAAAAGTTCCCTGATAAAAAAACTTTCAAAACAATAAAGTCCTTCGATAATATCCAGAAAACACAAACACAGGGGCTGTGGCAATATCTGGGATTGAGTTAGCCAAAACAAAACCGTATATTTCCGGTTTCATCCAGTCATCTCCAGAAAACGTCTTGTGGAATTCGTATGCAATGGACCGAGAAAATTACAGTAAAAGTGGTTTTGGAGAAAATCAAAGTCTTTTCGTTAGGCAAGTGCATAAAATGTCATGTATACAAACAGAAATATCATGTATGTTTGCCGCAGTTCCTCTAGCTTCCTCTAGAAAATACGAATGTGTAGAGCTAGTTTCTCCATGTCAAACCAGGGAGTGTTTCACAGTAAAAAAATTAAATATTCCCTGATAAAAAAAAAACTTTCAAAACAATAAAGTCCTTCGATAATATCCAGAAAACACAAACACAGGGGCTGTCGCAATATCTGGGATTGAGTTAGCCAAAACAAAACCGGATATTTCCGGTTTCATCCACTCATATCCGGACAAAGCAGTGTGGAATTCGTATGCAATGAACCGAGAAAATCACAGTAAAAATGGTTTTGGAGAAAAGCAAAGTCTTTTCGTTAGGCAAGTGCATAAAATGTCATCTATATAAACAGAAATATCATGTTTGTTTGCCACAGTTCCTCTAGCTTTCTCCTAGACTATACGAATGTGGAGAGCTGGGGTCTCTATGTGGAACCAATTAGAGTTTCCCAGTACAAAATTAAATGTTCCCTGATAAAAAAAACTTTCAAAACAATAAAGTCCTTCGATAATATCCAGAAAACACAAACACAGGGGCTGTGGGAATATCTGGCATTCAGTTAGCCAAAACAAAACCGTATATTTCCGGTTTCATCCAGTCATCTCCAGACAAAGTCTTGTGGAATTCGTATGCAATGGACCGAAAAAATTACAGTGAAAGTGGTTTTGGAGAAAAGCAAAGTCTTTTCGTTAGGCAAGTGCATAAAATGTCATGTATACAAACAGAAATATCATTTTTGTTTGCCGCAGTTCCTCTAGATTTCTGCCTAGAAAATACGAATGTGTAGAGCTGATTTCTCCATGTCGAACCAGGGAGTGATTCGCAGTAAAAAATTAAATGTTACCTGATAAAAAAAAAACTTTTAAAACGATAATGTCCATTGATAATATCCAGAAAACACAAACACAGCGGCTGTCGCAATATCTGGGATTGAGTTAGCCAAAACAAAACCGGATATTTCCGGTTTCATCCAGTCATATCCGGACAAAGTCGTGTGGAATTCGTATGCAATGGACCGAGAAAATTACAGTGAAAGTGGTTTTGGAGAAAAGCAAAGTCTTTTCGTTAGGCAAGTGCATAAAATGTCATGTATACAAACAGAAATATCATGTTTGTTTGCCGCAGTTCCTCTAGCTTTCTCCTAGAAAATACGAATGTGTAGAGCTGGTGTCTCCATGTGGAACCAGTTAGTTTCCCAGTACAAAATTTAATGTTCCCTGATTAAAAAAAAAAAACTTTCAAAACAATAAAGTCCTTCGATAATATCCAGAAAACACAAACACAGGGGCTGTGGCAATATCTGGGATTGAGATAGCCAAAACTAAACCGGATATTTCCGGTTTCATCCAGTCATATCCGGAAAAATGGTGTGGAATTCGTATGCAATGGATCGAGAAAATTACAGTGAAAGTGGTTTTGGAGAAAAGCAAAGTCTTTTCGTTAGGCAAGTGCATAAAATGTCATGTATACAAACAGAAATATCATTTTTGTTTGCCGCAGTTCCTCTAGATTTCTGCCTAGAAAATACGAATGTGTAGAGCTGATTTCTCCATGTCGAACCAGGGAGTGATTCGCAGTAAAAAATTAAATGTTACCTGATAAAAAAAAAACTTTTAAAACGATAATGTCCATTGATAATATCCAGAAAACACAAACACAGCGGCTGTCGCAATATCTGGGATTGAGTTAGCCAAAACAAAACCGGATATTTCCGGTTTCATCCAGTCATATCCGGAAAAATGGTGTGGAATTCATATGCAATGGATCGAGAAAATCACAGTAAAAATGGTTTTGGAGAAAAGCAAAGTCTTTTCATTACGGAAGTGCATAAAATGCCATCTATATAAACAGAAACATCATGTATGTTTGCCGCAGTTCCTCTAGCTTTCTCCTAGAAAATACGAATGTGTAGAGCTAGTTTCTCCATGTCAAACCAGGGAGTGTTTCGCAGTACAGAATTAAATGTTACCTGAATAAAAAAAAAAACTTTCAAAACAATAAAGTCCTTCAATAATACCAAGAAAACACAAACACAGGGGCTGTGGCAATATCTGGGATTGAGTTAGCCAAAACAAAACCGGATATTTCCGGTTTCA
The DNA here is from genome assembly GCF_033115175.1 of Lepus europaeus. NCBI lineage: Eukaryota > Metazoa > Chordata > Mammalia > Lagomorpha > Leporidae > Lepus > Lepus europaeus. The sequence goes on from NC_084847.1 coordinate 32,434,992, forward strand.
TCCAGTCATATCCGGACAAAGTGGTGCGGAATTCGTATGCAATGGACCGAGAAAATCACAGTAAAAATGGTTTTGGAGAAAAGCAAAGTCTTTTCGTTAGGCAAGTGCATAAAATGTCCTGTATACAAACAGAAATATCATATCTGTTTGCCGCAGTTCCTCTACCTTTCTGCTAGAAAATACGAATGTGGAGAGCTGGGGTCTCCATGTGGAACCAATTAGAGTTTCCCACTACAAAATTAAAAGTTCCCTGATAAAAAAACTTTCAAAACAATAAAGTCCTTCGATAATATCCAGAAAACACAAACACAGGGGCTGTGGCAATATCTGGCATTGAGTTAGCCAAAACAAAACCGGATATTTCCGGTTTCATCCAGTCATATCCGGACAAAGTCTTGTAGAATTCGTATGCAATGGACCGAGAAAATTACAGTGAAAGTGGTTTTGGAGTAAAATCAAAGTCTTTTCGTTAGGCAAGTGCATAAAATGTCATGTATACAAACAGAAATATCATGTATGTTTGCCGCAGTTCCTCTAGCTTCTTCTAGAAAATACGAATGTGTAGAGCTAGTTTCTCCATGTCAAACAAGGGAGTGTTTCACAGTAAAAAATTAAATGTTCCCTGATAAAAAAAAAAAACTTTCAAAACAATAAAGTCCTTCTATAATATCCAGAAAACACAAACACAGGGGCTGTCGCAATATCTGGGATTGAGTTAGCCAAAACAAAACCGGATATTTCCGGTTTCATCCAGTCATCTCCAGACAAAGTCTTGTGGAATTCGTATGCAATGGACCGAGAAAATTACAGTGAAAGTGGTTTTGGAGAAAAGCAAAGTCTTTTCGTTAGGCAAGTGCATAAAATGTCATGTATACAAACAGAAATATCATGTATGTTTGCCGCAGTTCCTCTAGCTTTCTCCTAGAAAATACGAATGTGTAGAGCTAGTTTCTCCATGTCAAATAGGGAGTGTTTCGCAGTACAAAATTAAATGTTACCTGATAAAAAAAAAACTTTTAAAATATAATGTCCATTGATAATATCCAGAAAACACAAACACAGGGGCTGTCGCAATATCTGGGATTGAGTTAGCCAAAACAAAACCGTATATTTCCGGTTTCATCCAGTCATCTCCAGAAAACGTCTTGTGGAATTCGTATGCAATGGACCGAGAAAATTACAGTAAAAGTGGTTTTGGAGAAAATCAAAGTCTTTTCGTTAGGCAAGTGCATAAAATGTCATGTATACAAACAGAAATATCATGTATGTTTGCCGCAGTTCCTCTAGCTTCCTCTAGAAAATACGAATGTGTAGAGCTAGTTTCTCCATGTCAAACCAGGGAGTGTTTCACAGTAAAAAAATTTAATGTTCCCTGATTAAAAAAAAAAACTTTCAAAACAATAAAGTCCTTCGATAATATCCAGAAAACACAAACACAGGGGCTGTGGCAATATCTGGGATTGAGTTAGCCAAAACAAAACTGGATATTTCCAGTTTCATCCAGTCATTGCCGGATAAAGCAGTGTGGAATTCGTATGCAATGGACCGAGAAAATCACAGTAAAATGGTTTTGGAGAAAAGCAATTTCTTTTCGTTAGGCAAGTGCATAAAATGCCATCTATATAAACAGAAATATCATGTTAGTTTGCCGCAGTTCCTCTAGCTTTCTCCTAGAAAATACGAATATGTAGAACTGGGGTCTCCATGTGGAACCAATTAGAGTTTCCCAGTACAAAATTAAAAGTTCCCTGATAAAAAAACTTTCAAAACAATAAAGTCCTTCGATAATATCCAGAAAACACAAACACAGGGGCTGTGGCAATATCTGGGATTGAGTTAGCCAAAACAAAACCGTATATTTCCGGTTTCATCCAGTCATCTCCAGAAAACGTCTTGTGGAATTCGTATGCAATGGACCGAGAAAATTACAGTAAAAGTGGTTTTGGAGAAAATCAAAGTCTTTTCGTTAGGCAAGTGCATAAAATGTCATGTATACAAACAGAAATATCATGTATGTTTGCCGCAGTTCCTCTAGCTTCCTCTAGAAAATACGAATGTGTAGAGCTAGTTTCTCCATGTCAAACCAGGGAGTGTTTCACAGTAAAAAAATTAAATATTCCCTGATAAAAAAAAACTTTCAAAACAATAAAGTCCTTCGATAATATCCAGAAAACACAAACACAGGGGCTGTCGCAATATCTGGGATTGAGTTAGCCAAAACAAAACCGGATATTTCCGGTTTCATCCACTCATATCCGGACAAAGCAGTGTGGAATTCGTATGCAATGAACCGAAAAAATCACAGTAAAAATGGTTTTGGAGAAAAGCAAAGTCTTTTCGTTAGGCAAGTGCATAAAATGTCATCTATATAAACAGAAATATCATGTTTGTTTGCCACAGTTCCTCTAGCTTTCTCCTAGACTATACGAATGTGGAGAGCTGGGGTCTCTATGTGGAACCAATTAGAGTTTCCCAGTACAAAATTAAATGTTCCCTGATAAAAAAAACTTTCAAAACAATAAAGTCCTTCGATAGTATCCAGAAAACACATACACCGGGGCTGTGGCAATATCTGGGATTGAGTTAGCCAAAACAAAACCGGATATTTCCGGTTTCATCCAGTCATATCCGGACAAAGTCGTGTGGAATTCGTAGGCAATGGACCGAGAAAATTACAGTGAAGGTGGTTTTGGAGAAAAGCAAAGTCTTTTCGTTAGGCAAGTGCATAAAATGTCATGTATACAAACAGAAATATCATTTTTGTTTGCCGCAGTTCCTCTAGATTTCTGCCTAGAAAATACGAATGTGTAGAGCTGATTTCTCCATGTCGAACCAGGGAGTGATTCGCAGTAAAAAATTAAATGTTACCTGATAAAAAAAAAACTTTTAAAACGATAATGTCCATTGATAATATCCAGAAAACACAAACACAGCGGCTGTCGCAATATCTGGGATTGAGTTAGCCAAAACAAAACCGGATATTTCCGGTTTCATCCAGTCATATCCGGACAAAGTCGTGTGGAATTCGTATGCAATGGACCGAGAAAATTACAGTGAAAGTGGTTTTGGAGAAAAGCAAAGTCTTTTCGTTTGGGAAGTGCATAAAATGTCATGTATACAAACAGAAATATCATGTTTGTTTGCCGCAGTTCCTCTAGCTTTCTCCTAGAAAATATGAATGTGTAGAGCTGGTGTCTCCATGTGCAACCAGTTAGTTTCCCAGTACAAAATTTAATGTTCCCTGATTAAAAAAAAAAAACTTTCAAAACAATAAAGTCCTTCGATAATATCAAGAAAACACAAACACAGGGGCTGTGGCAATATCTGGGATTAAGATAGCCAAAACAAAACCAGATATTTCCGGTTTCATCCAGTCATATCCGGAAAAATGGTGTGGAATTCATATGCAATGGATCGAGAAAATCACAGTAAAAATGGTTTTGGAGAAAAGCAAAGTCTTTTCATTACGGAAGTGCATAAAATGCCATCTATATAAACAGAAACATCATGTATGTTTGCCGCAGTTCCTCTAGCTTTCTCCTAGAAAATACGAATGTGTAGAGCTAGTTTCTCCATGTCAAACCAGCGAGTGTTTCGCAGTACAAAATTAAATGTTACCTGAATAAAAAAAAAAACTTTCAAAACAATAATTCCTTCGATAATACCAAGAAAACACAAACACAGGGGCTGTGGCAATATCTGGGATTGAGTTAGCCAAAACAAAACCGGATATTTCCGGTTTCATCCAGTCATATCCGGACAAAGTGGTGCGGAATTCGTATGCAATGGACCGAGAAAATCACAGTAAAAATGGTTTTGGAGAAAAGCAAAGTCTTTTCGTTAGGCAAGTGCATAAAATGTCCTGTATACAAACAAAAATATCATATTTGTTTGCCGCAGTTCCTCTACCTTTCTGCTAGAAAATACGAATGTGGAGAGCTGGGGTCTCCATGTGGAACCAATTAGAGTTTCCCAGTACAAAATTAAAAGTTCCCTGATAAAAAAACTTTCAAAACAATAAAGTCCTTCGATAATATCCAGAAAACACAAACACAGGGGCTGTGGCAATATCTGGGATTGAGTTAGCCAAAACAAAACCGGATATTTCCGGTTTCATCCAGTCATATCTGGACAAAGTCGTGTGGAATTCGTATGCAATGGACCACGAAAATCACAGTATAAATGGTTTTGGAGAAAAGCAAAGTCTTGTCGTTAGGCAAGTGCATAAAATGCCATCTATATAAACAGAAATATCATGTTAGTTTGCCGCAGTTCCTCTAGCTTTCTCCTAGAAAATACGAATATGTAGAACTGGGGTCTCCATGTGGAACCAATTAGAGTTTCCCAGTACAAAATTAAAAGTTCCCTGATAAAAAAACTTTCAAAACAATAAAGTCCTTCGATAATATCCAGAAAACACAAACACAGGGGCTGTGGCAATATCTGGGATTGAGTTAGCCAAAACAAAACCGTATATTTCCGGTTTCATCCAGTCATCTCCAGAAAACGTCTTGTGGAATTCGTATGCAATGGACCGAGAAAATTACAGTAAAAGTGGTTTTGGAGAAAATCAAAGTCTTTTCGTTAGGCAAGTGCATAAAATGTCATGTATACAAACAGAAATATCATGTATGTTTGCCGCAGTTCCTCTAGCTTCCTCTAGAAAATACGAATGTGTAGAGCTAGTTTCTCCATGTCAAACCAGGGAGTGTTTCACAGTAAAAAAATTAAATATTCCCTGATAAAAAAAAAAACTTTCAAAACAATAAAGTCCTTCGATAATATCCAGAAAACACAAACACAGGGGCTGTCGCAATATCTGGGATTGAGTTAGCCAAAACAAAACCGGATATTTCCGGTTTCATCCACTCATATCCGGACAAAGCAGTGTGGAATTCGTATGCAATGAACCGAGAAAATCACAGTAAAAATGGTTTTGGAGAAAAGCAAAGTCTTTTCGTTAGGCAAGTGCATAAAATGTCATCTATATAAACAGAAATATCATGTTTGTTTGCCACAGTTCCTCTAGCTTTCTCCTAGACTATACGAATGTGGAGAGCTGGGGTCTCTATGTGGAACCAATTAGAGTTTCCCAGTACAAAATTAAATGTTCCCTGATAAAAAAAACTTTCAAAACAATAAAGTCCTTCGATAATATCCAGAAAACACAAACACAGGGGCTGTGGCAATATCTGGCATTGAGTTAGCCAAAACAAAACCGTATATTTCCGGTTTCATCCAGTCATCTCCAGACAAAGTCTTGTGGAATTCGTATGCAATGGACCGAAAAAATTACAGTGAAAGTGGTTTTGGAGAAAAGCAAAGTCTTTTCGTTAGGCAAGTGCATAAAATGTCATGTATACAAACAGAAATATCATTTTTGTTTGCCGCAGTTCCTCTAGATTTCTGCCTAGAAAATACGAATGTGTAGAGCTGATTTCTCCATGTCGAACCAGGGAGTGATTCGCAGTAAAAAATTAAATGTTACCTGATAAAAAAAAAACTTTTAAAACGATAATGTCCATTGATAATATCCAGAAAACACAAACACAGCGGCTGTCGCAATATCTGGGATTGAGTTAGCCAAAACAAAACCGGATATTTCCTGTTTCATCCAGTCATATCCGGACAAAGTCGTGTGGAATTCGTATGCAATGGACCGAGAAAATTACAGTGAAAGTGGTTTTGGAGAAAAGCAAAGTCTTTTCGTTAGGCAAGTGCATAAAATGTCATGTATACAAACAGAAATATCATGTTTGTTTGCCGCAGTTCCTCTAGCTTTCTCCTAGAAAATACGAATGTGTAGAGCTGGTGTCTGCATGTGGAACCAGTTAGTTTCCCAGTACAAAATTTAATGTTCCCTGATTAAAAAAAAAAACTTTCAAAACAATAAAGTCCTTCGATAATATCCAGAAAACACAAACACAGGGGCTGTGGCAATATCTGGGATTGAGATAGCCAAAACTAAACCGGATATTTCCGGTTTCATCCAGTCATATCCGGAAAAATGGTGTGGAATTCGTATGCAATGGATCGAGAAAATTACAGTGAAAGTGGTTTTGGAGAAAAGCAAAGTCTTTTCGTTAGGCAAGTGCATAAAATGTCATGTATACAAACAGAAATATCATTTTTGTTTGCCGCAGTTCCTCTAGATTTCTGCCTAGAAAATACGAATGTGTAGAGCTGATTTCTCCATGTCGAACCAGGGAGTGATTCGCAGTAAAAAATTAAATGTTACCTGATAAAAAAAAACTTTTAAAACGATAATGTCCATTGATAATATCCAGAAAACACAAACACAGCGGCTGTGGCAATATCTGGGATTGAGTTAGCCAAAACAAAACCGGATATTTCCGGTTTCATCCAGTCATATCCGGAAAAATGGTGTGGAATTCGTATGCAATGGATCGAGAAAATCACAGTAAAATGGTTTTGGAGAAAAGCAAAGTCTTTTCATTACGGAAGTGCATAAAATGCCATCTATATAAACAGAAACATCATGTATGTTTGCCGCAGTTCCTCTAGCTTTCTCCTAGAAAATACGAATGTGTAGAGCTAGTTTCTCCATGTCAAACCAGGGAGTGTTTCGCAGTACAGAATTAAATGTTACCTGAATAAAAAAAAAAAACTTTCAAAACAATAAAGTCCTTCAATAATACCAAGAAAACACAAACACAGGGGCTGTGGCAATATCTGGGATTGAGTTAGCCAAAACAAAACCGGATATTTCCGGTTTCATCCAGTCATATCCGGACAAAGTGGTGCGGAATTCGTATGCAATGGACCGAGAAAATCACAGTAAAAATGGTTTTGGAGAAAAGCAAAGTCTTTTCGTTAGGCAAGTGCATAAAATGTCCTGTATACAAACAGAAATATCATATCTGTTTGCCGCAGTTCCTCTACCTTTCTGCTAGAAAATACGAATGTGGAGAGCTGGGGTCTCCATGTGGAACCAATTAGAGTTTCCCAGTACAAAATTAAAAGTTCCCTGATAAAAAAACTTTCAAAACAATAAAGTCCTTCGATAATATCCAGAAAACACAAACACAGGGGCTGTGGCAATATCTGGCATTGAGTTAGCCAAAACAAAACCGGATATTTCCGGTTTCATCCAGTCATCTCCAGACAAAGTCTTGTGGAATTCGTATGCAATGGACCGAGAAAATTACAGTGAAAGTGGTTTTGGAGAAAAGCAAAGTCTTTTCGTTAGGCAAGTGCATAAAATGTCATGTATACAAACAGAAATATCATGTATGTTTGCCGCAGTTCCTCTAGCTTCTTCTAGAAAATACGAATGTGTAGAGCTAGTTTCTCCATGTCAAACAAGGGAGTGTTTCACAGTAAAAAATTAAATGTTCCCTGATAAAAAAAAAACTTTCAAAACAATAAAGTCCTTCTATAATATCCAGAAAACACAAACACAGGGGCTGTCGCAATATCTGGGATTGAGTTAGCCAAAACAAAACCGGATATTTCCGGTTTCATCCAGTCATCTCCAGACAAAGTCTTGTGGAATTCGTATGCAATGGACCGAGAAAATTACAGTGAAAGTGGTTTTGGAGAAAAGCAAAGTCTTTTCGTTAGGCAAGTGCATAAAATGTCATGTATACAAACAGAAATATCATGTATGTTTGCCGCAGTTCCTCTAGCTTCCTCTAGAAAATACGAATGTGTAGAGCTAGTTTCTCCATGTCAAACCAGGGAGTGTTTCACAGTAAAAAAATTAAATATTCCCTGATAAAAAAAAAAACTTTCAAAACAATAAAGTCCTTCGATAATATCCAGAAAACACAAACACAGGGGCTGTCGCAATATCTGGGATTGAGTTAGCCAAAACAAAACCGGATATTTCCGGTTTCATCCACTCATATCCGGACAAAGCAGTGTGGAATTCGTATGCAATGAACCGAGAAAATCACAGTAAAAATGGTTTTGGAGAAAAGCAAAGTCTTTTCGTTAGGCAAGTGCATAAAATGTCATCTATATAAACAGAAATATCATGTTTGTTTGCCACAGTTCCTCTAGCTTTCTCCTAGACTATACGAATGTGGAGAGCTGGGGTCTCTATGTGGAACCAATTAGAGTTTCCCAGTACAAAATTAAATGTTCCCTGATAAAAAAAACTTTCAAAACAATAAAGTCCTTCGATAATATCCAGAAAACACAAACACAGGGGCTGTGGCAATATCTGGCATTGAGTTAGCCAAAACAAAACCGTATATTTCCGGTTTCATCCAGTCATCTCCAGACAAAGTCTTGTGGAATTCGTATGCAATGGACCGAAAAAATTACAGTGAAAGTGGTTTTGGAGAAAAGCAAAGTCTTTTCGTTAGGCAAGTGCATAAAATGTCATGTATACAAACAGAAATATCATTTTTGTTTGCCGCAGTTCCTCTAGATTTCTGCCTAGAAAATACGAATGTGTAGAGCTGATTTCTCCATGTCGAACCAGGGAGTGATTCGCAGTAAAAAATTAAATGTTACCTGATAAAAAAAAAACTTTTAAAACGATAATGTCCATTGATAATATCCAGAAAACACAAACACAGCGGCTGTCGCAATATCTGGGATTGAGTTAGCCAAAACAAAACCGGATATTTCCTGTTTCATCCAGTCATATCCGGACAAAGTCGTGTGGAATTCGTATGCAATGGACCGAGAAAATTACAGTGAAAGTGGTTTTGGAGAAAAGCAAAGTCTTTTCGTTAGGCAAGTGCATAAAATGTCATGTATACAAACAGAAATATCATGTTTGTTTGCCGCAGTTCCTCTAGCTTTCTCCTAGAAAATACGAATGTGTAGAGCTGGTGTCTGCATGTGGAACCAGTTAGTTTCCCAGTACAAAATTTAATGTTCCCTGATTAAAAAAAAAAACTTTCAAAACAATAAAGTCCTTCGATAATATCCAGAAAACACAAACACAGGGGCTGTGGCAATATCTGGGATTGAGATAGCCAAAACTAAACCGGATATTTCCGGTTTCATCCAGTCATATCCGGAAAAATGGTGTGGAATTCGTATGCAATGGATCGAGAAAATTACAGTGAAAGTGGTTTTGGAGAAAAGCAAAGTCTTTTCGTTAGGCAAGTGCATAAAATGTCATGTATACAAACAGAAATATCATTTTTGTTTGCCGCAGTTCCTCTAGATTTCTGCCTAGAAAATACGAATGTGTAGAGCTGATTTCTCCATGTCGAACCAGGGAGTGATTCGCAGTAAAAAATTAAATGTTACCTGATAAAAAAAAACTTTTAAAACGATAATGTCCATTGATAATATCCAGAAAACACAAACACAGCGGCTGTGGCAATATCTGGGATTGAGTTAGCCAAAACAAAACCGGATATTTCCGGTTTCATCCAGTCATATCCGGAAAAATGGTGTGGAATTCGTATGCAATGGATCGAGAAAATCACAGTAAAATGGTTTTGGAGAAAAGCAAAGTCTTTTCATTACGGAAGTGCATAAAATGCCATCTATATAAACAGAAACATCATGTATGTTTGCCGCAGTTCCTCTAGCTTTCTCCTAGAAAATACGAATGTGTAGAGCTAGTTTCTCCATGTCAAACCAGGGAGTGTTTCGCAGTACAGAATTAAATGTTACCTGAATAAAAAAAAAAACTTTCAAAACAATAAAGTCCTTCAATAATACCAAGAAAACACAAACACAGGGGCTGTGGCAATATCTGGGATTGAGTTAGCCAAAACAAAACCGGATATTTCCGGTTTCATCCAGTCATATCCGGACAAAGTGGTGCGGAATTCGTATGCAATGGACCGAGAAAATCACAGTAAAAATGGTTTTGGAGAAAAGCAAAGTCTTTTCGTTAGGCAAGTGCATAAAATGTCCTGTATACAAACAGAAATATCATATCTGTTTGCCGCAGTTCCTCTACCTTTCTGCTAGAAAATACGAATGTGGAGAGCTGGGGTCTCCATGTGGAACCAATTAGAGTTTCCCAGTACAAAATTAAAAGTTCCCTGATAAAAAAACTTTCAAAACAATAAAGTCCTTCGATAATATCCAGAAAACACAAACACAGGGGCTGTGGCAATATCTGGCATTGAGTTAGCCAAAACAAAACCGGATATTTCCGGTTTCATCCAGTCATCTCCAGACAAAGTCTTGTGGAATTCGTATGCAATGGACCGAGAAAATTACAGTGAAAGTGGTTTTGGAGAAAAGCAAAGTCTTTTCGTTAGGCAAGTGCATAAAATGTCATGTATACAAACAGAAATATCATGTATGTTTGCCGCAGTTCCTCTAGCTTCTTCTAGAAAATACGAATGTGTAGAGCTAGTTTCTCCATGTCAAACAAGGGAGTGTTTCACAGTAAAAAATTAAATGTTCCCTGATAAAAAAAAAACTTTCAAAACAATAAAGTCCTTCTATAATATCCAGAAAACACAAACACAGGGGCTGTCGCAATATCTGGGATTGAGTTAGCCAAAACAAAACCGGATATTTCCGGTTTCATCCAGTCATCTCCAGACAAAGTCTTGTGGAATTCGTATGCAATGGACCGAGAAAATTACAGTGAAAGTGGTTTTGGAGAAAAGCAAAGTCTTTTCGTTAGGCAAGTGCATAAAATGTCATGTATACAAACAGAAATATCATGTATGTTTGCCGCAGTTCCTCTAGCTTTCTCCTAGAAAATACGAATGTGTAGAGCTAGTTTCTCCATGTCAAATAGGGAGTGTTTCGCAGTACAAAATTAAATGTTACCTGATAAAAAAAAAACTTTTAAAATATAATGTCCATTGTTAATATCCAGAAAACACAAACACAGGGGCTGTCGCAATATCTGGGATTGAGTTAGCCAAAACAAAACCGTATATTTCCGGTTTCATCCAGTCATCTCCAGAAAACGTCTTGTGGAATTCGTATGCAATGGACCGAGAAAATTACAGTAAAAGTGGTTTTGGAGAAAATCAAAGTCTTTTCGTTAGGCAAGTGCATAAAATGTCATGTATACAAACAGAAATATCATGTATGTTTGCCGCAGTTCCTCTAGCTTCCTCTAGAAAATACGAATGTGTAGAGCTAGTTTCTCCATGTCAAACCAGGGAGTGTTTCACAGTAAAAAAATTTAATGTTCCCTGATTAAAAAAAAAAACTTTCAAAACAATAAAGTCCTTCGATAATATCCAGAAAACACAAACACAGGGGCTGTGGCAATATCTGGGATTGAGTTAGCCAAAACAAAACTGGATATTTCCAGTTTCATCCAGTCATTGCCGGATAAAGCAGTGTGGAATTCGTATGCAATGGACCGAGAAAATCACAGTAAAATGGTTTTGGAGAAAAGCAATTTCTTTTCGTTAGGCAAGTGCATAAAATGCCATCTATATAAACAGAAATATCATGTTAGTTTGCCGCAGTTCCTCTAGCTTTCTCCTAGAAAATACGAATATGTAGAACTGGGGTCTCCATGTGGAACCAATTAGAGTTTCCCAGTACAAAATTAAAAGTTCCCTGATAAAAAAACTTTCAAAACAATAAAGTCCTTCGATAATATCCAGAAAACACAAACACAGGGGCTGTGGCAATATCTGGGATTGAGTTAGCCAAAACAAAACCGTATATTTCCGGTTTCATCCAGTCATCTCCAGAAAACGTCTTGTGGAATTCGTATGCAATGGACCGAGAAAATTACAGTAAAAGTGGTTTTGGAGAAAATCAAAGTCTTTTCGTTAGGCAAGTGCATAAAATGTCATGTATACAAACAGAAATATCATGTATGTTTGCCGCAGTTCCTCTAGCTTCCTCTAGAAAATACGAATGTGTAGAGCTAGTTTCTCCATGTCAAACCAGGGAGTGTTTCACAGTAAAAAAATTAAATATTCCCTGATAAAAACAAACTTTCAAAACAATAAAGTCCTTCGATAATATCCAGAAAACACAAACACAGGGGCTGTCGCAATATCTGGGATTGAGTTAGCCAAAACAAAACCGGATATTTCCGGTTTCATCCACTCATATCCGGACAAAGCAGTGTGGAATTCGTATGCAATGAACCGAGAAAATCACAGTAAAAATGGTTTTGGAGAAAAGCAAAGTCTTTTCGTTAGGCAAGTGCATAAAATGTCATCTATATAAACAGAAATATCATGTTTGTTTGCCACAGTTCCTCTAGCTTTCTCCTAGACTATACGAATGTGGAGAGCTGGGGTCTCTATGTGGAACCAATTAGAGTTTCCCAGTACAAAATTAAATGTTCCCTGATAAAAAAAACTTTCAAAACAATAAAGTCCTTCGATAGTATCCAGAAAACACATACACCGGGGCTGTGGCAATATCTGGGATTAAGTTAGCAAAAAAAAAACCGGATATTTCCGGTTTCATCCAGTCATATCCGGACAAAGTCGTGTGGAATTCGTAGGCAATGGACCGAGAAAATTACAGTGAAGGTGGTTTTGGAGAAAAGCAAAGTCTTTTCGTTAGGCAAGTGCATAAAATGTCATGTATACAAACAGAAATATCATGTTTGTTTGCCGCAGTTCCTCTAGATTTCTGCCTAGAAAATACGAATGTGTAGAGCTGATTTCTCCATGTCGAACCAGGGAGTGATTCGCAGTAAAAAATTAAATGTTACCTGATAAAAAAAAAACTTTTAAAACGATAATGTCCATTGATAATATCCAGAAAACACAAACACAGCGGCTGTCGCAATATCTGGGATTGAGTTAGCCAAAACAAAACCGGATATTTCCGGTTTCATCCAGTCATATCCGGACAAAGTCGTGTGGAATTCGTATGCAATGGACCGAGAAAATTACAGTGAAAGTGGTTTTGGAGAAAAGCAAAGTCTTTTCGTTTGGGAAGTGCATAAAATGTCATGTATACAAACAGAAATATCATGTTTGTTTGCCGCAGTTCCTCTAGCTTTCTCCTAGAAAATATGAATGTGTAGAGCTGGTGTCTCCATGTGGAACCAGTTAGTTTCCCAGTACAAAATTTAATGTTCCCTGATTAAAAAAAAAAAAACTTTCAAAACAATAAAGTCCTTCGATAATATCAAGAAAACACAAACACAGGGGCTGTGGCAATATCTGGGATTAAGATAGCCAAAACAAAACCGGATATTTCCGGTTTCATCCAGTCATATCCGGAAAAATGGTGTGGAATTCTTATGCAATGGATCGAGAAAATCACAGTAAAAATGGTTTTGGAGAAAAGCAAAGTCTTTTCATTACGGAAGTGCATAAAATGCCATCTATATAAACAGAAACATCATGTATGTTTGCCGCAGTTCCTCTAGCTTTCTCCTAGAAAATACGAATGTGTAGAGCTAGTTTCTCCATGTCAAACCAGCGAGTGTTTCGCAGTACAAAATTAAATGTTACCTGAATAAAAAAAAAAAACTTTCAAAACAATAATTCCTTCGATAATACCAAGAAAACACAAACACAGGGGCTGTGGCAATATCTGGGATTGAGTTAGCCAAAACAAAACCGGATATTTCCGGTTTCATCCAGTCATATCCGGACAAAGTGGTGCGGAATTCGTATGCAATGGATCGAGAAAATCACAGTAAAAATGGTTTTGGAGAAAAGCAAAGTCTTTTCGTTAGGCAAGTGCATAAAATGTCCTGTATACAAACAAAAATATCATATTTGTTTGCCGCAGTTCCTCTACCTTTCTGCTAGAAAATACGAATGTGGAGAGCTGGGGTCTCCATGTGGAACCAATTAGAGTTTCCCAGTACAAAATTAAAAATTCCCTGATAAAAAAACTTTCAAAACAATAAAGTCCTTCGATAATATCCAGAAAACACAAACACAGGGGCTGTGGCAATATCTGGGATTCAGTTAGCAAAACAAAACCGGATATTTCCGGTTTCATCCAGTTATCTCCAGACAAAGTCTTGTGGATTTCGTATGCAATGGACCGAAAAAATAACAGTGAACGTGGTTTTGGAGAAAAGCAAAGTCTTTTCGTTAGGCAAGTGCATAAAATGTCATGTATACAAACAGAAATATCATGTTTGTTTGCCGCAGTTCCTCTAGATTTCTGCCTAGAAAATACGAATGTGTAGAGCTGATTTCTCCATGTCGAACCAGGGAGTGATTCGCAGTAAAAAATTAAATGTTACCTGATTAAAAAAAAAAAAAAACTTTTAAAACGATAATGTCCATTGATAATATCCAGAAAACACAAACACAGCGGCTGTCGCAATATCTGGGATTGAGTTAGCCAAAACAAAACCGGATATTTCCGGTTTCATCCAGTCATATCCGGACAAAGTCGTGTGGAATTCGTATGCAATGGACCGAGAAAATTACAGTGAAAGTGGTTTTGGAGAAAAGCAAAGTCTTTTCGTTAGGCAAGTGCATAAAATGTCATGTATACAAACAGAAATATCATGTTTGTTTGCCGCAGTTCCTCTAGCTTTCTCCTAGAAAATACGAATGTGTAGAGCTGGTGTCTCCATGTGGAACCAGTTAGTTTCCCAGTACAAAATTTAATGTTCCCTGATTAAAAAAAAAAACAACTTTCAAAACAATAAAGTCCTTCGATAATATCAAGAAAACACAAACACAGGGGCTGTGGCAATATCTGGGATTAAGATAGCCAAAACAAAACCGGATATTTCCGGTTTCATCCAGTCATATCCGGAAAAATGGTGTGGAATTCTTATGCAATGGATCGAGAAAATCACAGTAAAAATGGTTTTGGAGAAAAGCAAAGTCTTTTCATTACGGAAGTGCATAAAATGCCATCTATATAAACAGAAACATCATGTATGTTTGCCGCAGTTCCTCTAGCTTTCTCCTAGAAAATACGAATGTGTAGAGCTAGTTTCTCCATGTCAAACCAGCGAGTGTTTCGCAGTACAAAATTAAATGTTACCTGAATAAAAAAAAAAACTTTCAAAACAATAATTCCTTCGATAATACCAAGAAAACACAAACACAGGGGCTGTGGCAATATCTGGGATTGAGTTAGCCAAAACAAAACCGGATATTTCCGGTTTCATCCAGTCATATCCGGACAAAGTGGTGCGGAATTCGTATGCAATGGATCGAGAAAATCACAGTAAAAATGGTTTTGGAGAAAAGCAAAGTCTTTTCGTTAGGCAAGTGCATAAAATGTCCTGTATACAAACAAAAATATCATATTTGTTTGCCGCAGTTCCTCTACCTTTCTGCTAGAAAATACGAATGTGGAGAGCTGGGGTCTCCATGTGGAACCAATTAGAGTTTCCCAGTACAAAATTAAAAATTCCCTGATAAAAAAACTTTCAAAACAATAAAGTCCTTCGATAATATCCAGAAAACACAAACACAGGGGCTGTGGCAATATCTGGGATTCAGTTAGCAAAACAAAACCGGATATTTCCGGTTTCATCCAGTTATCTCCAGACAAAGTCTTGTGGATTTCGTATGCAATGGACCGAAAAAATAACAGTGAACGTGGTTTTGGAGAAAAGCAAAGTCTTTTCGTTTGGGAAGTGCATAAAATGTCATGTATACAAACAGAAATATCATTTTTGTTTGCCGCAGTTCCTCTAGATTTCTGCCTAGAAAATACGAATGTGTAGAGCTGATTTCTCCATGTCGAACCAGGGAGTGATTCGCAGTAAAAAATTAAATGTTACCTGATTAAAAAAAAAAAAACTTTTAAAACGATAATGTCCATTGATAATATCCAGAAAACACAAACACAGGGGCTGTCGCAATATCTGGGATTCAGTTAGCCAAAACAAAACCGGATATTTCCGGTTTCATCCAGTCATATCCGGACAAAGTCGTGTGGAATTCGTATGCAATGGACCGAGAAAATTACAGTGAAAGTGGTTTTGGAGAAAAGCAAAGTCTTTTCGTTAGGCAAGTGCATAAAATGTCATGTATACAAACAGAAATATCATGTTTGTTTGCCGCAGTTCCTCTAGCTTTCTCCTAGAAAATACGAATGTGTAGAGCTGGTGTCTCCATGTGGAACCAGTTAGTTTCCCAGTACAAAATTTAATGTTCCCTGATTAAAAAAAAAAAACAACTTTCAAAACAATAAAGTCCTTCGATAATATCAAGAAAACACAAACACAGGGGCTGTGGCAATATCTGGGATTAAGATAGCCAAAAAAAACCCGGATATTTCCGGTTTCATCCAGTCATTTCCGGATAAAGCAGTGTGGAATTCGTATGCAATGGACCGAGAAAATCACAGTAAAAATGGTTTTGGAGAAAAGCAAAGTCTTTTCGTTAGGCAAGTGCATAAAATGCCATCTATATAAACAAAAATATAATTTGTGTTTTCCGCAGTTCCTCTAGCTTTCTCCTAGAAAATAAGAATGTGTAGAGCTGGGGTCTCCATGTGGAACCAATTAGAGTTTCCCAGTGCAAAATTAAATGTTCCCTGATTAAAAAAAAACATATAAAACAATAAAGTCCTTCGATAATATCCAGAAAACACAAACACAGGGGCTGTGGCAATATCTGGGATTCAGTTAGCCAAAACAAAACCGGATATTTCCGGTTTCATCCAGTCATTGCCGGATAAAGCAGTGTGGAATTCGTATGCAATGGACCGAGAAAATCACAGTAAAAATGGTTTTGGAGAAAAGCAAAGTCTTTTCGTTAGGCAAGTGCATAAAATGTCATGTATACAAACAGAAATATCATTTTTGTTTGCCGCAGTTCCTCTAGATTTCTGCCTAGAAAATACGAATGTGTAGAGCTGATTTCTCCATGTCGAATCAGCGAGTGATTCGCAGTAAAAAATGAAATGTTACCTGATTAAAAAAAAATTTTAAAACGATAATGTCCATTGATAATATCCAGAAAACACAAACACAGGGGCTGTCGCAAAATCTGGGATTGAGTTAGCCAAAACAAAACCGGATATTTCCGATTTCATCCAGTCATATCCGGACAAAGTCGGGTGGAATTCGTATGCAATGGACCGAGAAAATTACAGTGAAAGTGGTTTTGGAGAAAAGCAAAGTCTTTTCGTTTGGGAAGTGCATAAAATGTCATGTATACAAACAGAAATATCATGTTTGTTTGCCGCAGTTCCTCTAGCTTTCTCCTAGAAAATATGAATGTGTAGAGCTGGTGTCTCCATGTGGAACCAGTTAGTTTCCCAGTACAAAATTTAATGTTCCCTGATTAAAAAAAAAACTTTCAAAACAATAAAGTCCTTCGATAATATCCAGAAAACACAAACACAGGGGCTGTGGCAATATCTGGGATTGAGTTAGCCAAAACAAAACTGGATATTTCCAGTTTCATCCAGTCATATCCGGAAAAATGGTGTGGAATTCGTATGCAATGGATCGAGAAAATTACAGTGAAAGTGGTTTTGGAGAAAAGCAAATTCTTTTCGTTAGGCAAGTGCATAAAATGCCATCTATATAAACAGAAATATCATGTGTTTTGCCGCAGTTCCTCTAGCTTTCTCCTAGAAAATACGAATATGTAGAACTGGGGTCTCCATGTGGAACCAATTAGAGTTTCCCAGTACAAAATTAAAAGTTCCCTGATAAAAAAACTTTCAAAACAAT
This sequence comes from Lepus europaeus, assembly GCF_033115175.1. Taxonomy (NCBI): domain Eukaryota; kingdom Metazoa; phylum Chordata; class Mammalia; order Lagomorpha; family Leporidae; genus Lepus; species Lepus europaeus. The sequence goes on from NC_084847.1 coordinate 32,452,501, forward strand.
AAAGTCCTTCGATAATATCCAGAAAACACAAACACAGGGGCTGTGGCAATATCTGGGATTGAGTTAGCCAAAACAAAACCGGATATTTCCGGTTTCATCCAGTCATCTCCAGAAAACGTCTTGTGGAATTCGTATGCAATGGACTGAGAAAATTACAGTAAAAGTGGTTTTGGAGAAAATCAAAGTCTTTTCGTTAGGCAAGTGCATAAAATGTCATGTATACAAACAGAAATATCATGTATGTTTGCCGCAGTTCCTCTAGCTTCCTCTAGAAAATACGAATGTGTAGAGCTAGTTTCTCCATGTCAAACCAGGGAGTGTTTCACAGTAAAAAAATTTAATGATCCCTGATTAAAAAAAAAACTTTCAAAACAATAAAGTCCTTCGATAATATCCAGAAAACACAAACACAGGGGCTGTGGCAATATCTGGGATTGAGTTAGCCAAAACAAAACCGGATATTTCCAGTTTCATCCAGTCATTGCCGGATAAAGCAGTGTGGAATTCGTATGCAATGGACCGAGAAAATCACAGTAAAATGGTTTTGGAGAAAAGCAAATTCTTTTCGTTAGGCAAGTGCATAAAATGCCATCTATATAAACAGAAATATCATGTGTGTTTGCCGCAGTTCCTCTAGCTTTCTCCTAGAAAATACGAATATGTAGAACTGGGGTCTCCATGTGGAACCAATTAGAGTTTCCCAGTACAAAATTAAAAGTTCCCTGATAAAAAAACTTTCAAAACAATAAAGTCCTTCGATAATATCCAGAAAACACAAACACAGGGGCTGTGGCAATATCTGGGATTGAGTTAGCCAAAACAAAACCGGATATTTCCGGTTTCATCCAGTCATCTCCAGAAAACGTCTTGTGGAATTCGTATGCAATGGACCGAGAAAATTACAGTAAATGTGGTTTTGGAGAAAATCAAAGTCTTTTCGTTAGGCAAGTGCATAAAATGTCATGTATACAAACTGAAATATCATGTATGTTTGCCGCAGTTCCTCTAGCTTCCTCTAGAAAATACGAATGTGTAGAGCTAGTTTCTCCATTTCAAACCAGGGAGTGTTTCACAGTAAAAAAATTAAATGTTCCCTGATAAAAAAAAAAAACTTTCAAAACAATAAAGTCCTTCGATAATATCCAGAAAACACAAACACAGGGGCTGTCGCAATATCTGGGATTGAGTTAGCCAAAACAAAACCGGATATTTCCGGTTTCATCCACTCATATCCGGACAACGCAGTGTGGAATTTGTATGCAATGAGCCGAGAAAATCACAGTAAAAATGGTTTTGGAGAAAAGCAAAGTCTTTTCGTTAGGCAAGTGCATAAAATGTCATCTATATAAACAGAAATATCATGTTTGTTTGCCACAGTTCCTCTAGCTTTCTCCTAGACTATACGAATGTGGAGAGCTGGGGTCTCCATGTGGAACCAATTAGAGTTTCCCAGTACAAAATTAAAAATTCCCTGATAAAAAAACTTTCAAAACAATAAAGTCCTTCGATAATATCCAGAAAACACAAACACAGGGGCTGTGGCAATATCTGGGATTCAGTTAGCAAAACAAAACCGGATATTTCCGGTTTCATCCAGTTATCTCCAGACAAAGTCTTGTGGATTTCGTATGCAATGGACCGAAAAAATAACAGTGAACGTGGTTTTGGAGAAAAGCAAAGTCTTTTCGTTAGGCAAGTGCATAAAATGTCATGTATACAAACAGAAATATCATTTTTGTTTGCCGCAGTTCCTCTAGATTTCTGCCTAGAAAATACGAATGTGTAGAGCTGATTTCTCCATGTCGAACCAGGGAGTGATTCGCAGTAAAAAATTAAATGTTACCTGATTAAAAAAAAAAAAACTTTTAAAACGATAATGTCCATTGATAATATCCAGAAAACACAAACACAGCGGCTGTCGCAATATCTGGGATTGAGTTAGCCAAAACAAAACCGGATATTTCCGGTTTCATCCAGTCATATCCGGACAAAGTCGTGTGGAATTCGTATGCAATGGACCGAGAAAATTACAGTGAAAGTGGTTTTGGAGAAAAGCAAAGTCTTTTCGTTAGGCAAGTGCATAAAATGTCATGTATACAAACAGAAATATCATGTTTGTTTGCCGCAGTTCCTCTAGCTTTCTCCTAGAAAATACGAATGTGTAGAGCTGGTGTCTCCATGTGGAACCAGTTAGTTTCCCAGTACAAAATTTAATGTTCCCTGATTAAAAAAAAAAAACAACTTTCAAAACAATAAAGTCCTTCGATAATATCAAGAAAACACAAACACAGGGGCTGTGGCAATATCTGGGATTAAGATAGCCAAAACAAAACCGGATATTTCCGGTTTCATCCAGTCATATCCGGAAAAATGGTGTGGAATTCTTATGCAATGGATCGAGAAAATCACAGTAAAAATGGTTTTGGAGAAAAGCAAAGTCTTTTCATTACGGAAGTGCATAAAATGCCATCTATATAAACAGAAACATCATGTATGTTTGCCGCAGTTCCTCTAGCTTTCTCCTAGAAAATACGAATGTGTAGAGCTAGTTTCTCCATGTCAAACCAGCGAGTGTTTCGCAGTACAAAATTAAATGTTACCTGAATAAAAAAAAAAAACTTTCAAAACAATAATTCCTTCGATAATACCAAGAAAACACAAACACAGGGGCTGTGGCAATATCTGGGATTGAGTTAGCCAAAACAAAACCGGATATTTCCGGTTTCATCCAGTCATATCCGGACAAAGTGGTGCGGAATTCGTATGCAATGGATCGAGAAAATCACAGTAAAAATGGTTTTGGAGAAAAGCAAAGTCTTTTCGTTAGGCAAGTGCATAAAATGTCCTGTATACAAACAAAAATATCATATTTGTTTGCCGCAGTTCCTCTACCTTTCTGCTAGAAAATACGAATGTGGAGAGCTGGGGTCTCCATGTGGAACCAATTAGAGTTTCCCAGTACAAAATTAAAAATTCCCTGATAAAAAAACTTTCAAAACAATAAAGTCCTTCGATAATATCCAGAAAACACAAACACAGGGGCTGTGGCAATATCTGGGATTCAGTTAGCAAAACAAAACCGGATATTTCCGGTTTCATCCAGTTATCTCCAGACAAAGTCTTGTGGATTTCGTATGCAATGGACCGAAAAAATAACAGTGAACGTGGTTTTGGAGAAAAGCAAAGTCTTTTCGTTTGGGAAGTGCATAAAATGTCATGTATACAAACAGAAATATCATTTTTGTTTGCCGCAGTTCCTCTAGATTTCTGCCTAGAAAATACGAATGTGTAGAGCTGATTTCTCCATGTCGAACCAGGGAGTGATTCGCAGTAAAAAATTAAATGTTACCTGATTAAAAAAAAAAAAACTTTTAAAACGATAATGTCCATTGATAATATCCAGAAAACACAAACACAGGGGCTGTCGCAATATCTGGGATTCAGTTAGCCAAAACAAAACCGGATATTTCCGGTTTCATCCAGTCATATCCGGACAAAGTCGTGTGGAATTCGTATGCAATGGACCGAGAAAATTACAGTGAAAGTGGTTTTGGAGAAAAGCAAAGTCTTTTCGTTAGGCAAGTGCATAAAATGTCATGTATACAAACAGAAATATCATGTTTGTTTGCCGCAGTTCCTCTAGCTTTCTCCTAGAAAATACGAATGTGTAGAGCTGGTGTCTCCATGTGGAACCAGTTAGTTTCCCAGTACAAAATTTAATGTTCCCTGATTAAAAAAAAAAACAACTTTCAAAACAATAAAGTCCTTCGATAATATCAAGAAAACACAAACACAGGGGCTGTGGCAATATCTGGGATTAAGATAGCCAAAAAAAACCCGGATATTTCCGGTTTCATCCAGTCATTTCCGGATAAAGCAGTGTGGAATTCGTATGCAATGGACCGAGAAAATCACAGTAAAAATGGTTTTGGAGAAAAGCAAAGTCTTTTCGTTAGGCAAGTGCATAAAATGCCATCTATATAAACAAAAATATAATTTGTGTTTTCCGCAGTTCCTCTAGCTTTCTCCTAGAAAATAAGAATGTGTAGAGCTGGGGTCTCCATGTGGAACCAATTAGAGTTTCCCAGTGCAAAATTAAATGTTCCCTGATTAAAAAAAAACATATAAAACAATAAAGTCCTTCGATAATATCCAGAAAACACAAACACAGGGGCTGTGGCAATATCTGGGATTCAGTTAGCCAAAACAAAACCGGATATTTCCGGTTTCATCCAGTCATTGCCGGATAAAGCAGTGTGGAATTCGTATGCAATGGACCGAGAAAATCACAGTAAAAATGGTTTTGGAGAAAAGCAAAGTCTTTTCGTTAGGCAAGTGCATAGAATGTCATGTATACAAACAGAAATATCATTTTTGTTTGCCGCAGTTCCTCTAGATTTCTGCCTAGAAAATACGAATGTGAAGAGCTGATTTCTCCATGTCGAATCAGCGAGTGATTCGCAGTAAAAAATGAAATGTTACCTGATTAAAAAAAAATTTTAAAACGATAATGTCCATTGATAATATCCAGAAAACACAAACACAGGGGCTGTCGCAAAATCTGGGATTGAGTTAGCCAAAACAAAACCGGATATTTCCGATTTCATCCAGTCATATCCGGACAAAGTCGGGTGGAATTCGTATGCAATGGACCGAGAAAATTACAGTGAAAGTGGTTTTGGAGAAAAGCAAAGTCTTTTCGTTTGGGAAGTGCATAAAATGTCATGTATACAAACAGAAATATCATGTTTGTTTGCCGCAGTTTCTCTAGCTTTCTCCTAGAAAATATGAATGTGTAGAGCTGGTGTCTCCATGTGGAACCAGTTAGTTTCCCAGTACAAAATTTAATGTTCCCTGATTAAAAAAAAAACTTTCAAAACAATAAAGTCCTTCGATAATATCCAGAAAACACAAACACAGGGGCTGTGGCAATATCTGGGATTGAGTTAGCCAAAACAAAACTGGATATTTCCAGTTTCATCCAGTCATTGCCGGATAAAGCAGTGTGGAATTCGTATGCAATGGACCGAGAAAATCACAGTAAAATGGTTTTGGAGAAAAGCAAATTCTTTTCGTTAGGCAAGTGCATAAAATGCCATCTATATAAACAGAAATATCATGTGTGTTTGCCGCAGTTCCTCTAGCTTTCTCCTAGAAAATACGAATATGTAGAACTGGGGTCTCCATGTGGAACCAATTAGAGTTTCCCAATACAAAATTAAAAGTTCCCTGATAAAAAAACTTTCAAAACAATAAAGTCCTTCGATAATATCCAGAAAACACAAACACAGGGGCTGTGGCAATATCTGGGATTGAGTTAGCCAAAACAAAACCGGATATTTCCGGTTTCATCCAGTCATCTCCAGAAAACGTCTTGTGGAATTCGTATGCAATGGACTGAGAAAATTACAGTAAAAGTGGTTTTGGAGAAAATCAAAGTCTTTTCGTTAGGCAAGTGCATAAAATGTCATGTATACAAACAGAAATATCATGTATGTTTGCCGCAGTTCCTCTAGCTTCCTCTAGAAAATACGAATGTGTAGAGCTAGTTTCTCCATGTCAAACCAGGGAGTGTTTCACAGTAAAAAAATTTAATGTTCCCTGATTAAAAAAAAAACTTTCAAAACAATAAAGTCCTTCGATAATATCCAGAAAACACAAACACAGGGGCTGTGGCAATATCTGGGATTGAGTTAGCCAAAACAAAACCAGATATTTCCAGTTTCATCCAGTCATTGCCGGATAAAGCAGTGTGGAATTCGTATGCAATGGACCGAGAAAATCACAGTAAAATGGTTTTGGAGAAAAGCAAATTCTTTTCGTTAGGCAAGTGCATAAAATGCCATCTATATAAACAGAAATATCATGTTAGTTTGCCGCAGTTCCTCTAGCTTTCTCCTAGAAAATACGAATATGTAGAACTGGGGTCTCCATGTGGAACCAATTAGAGTTTCCCAGTACAAAATTAAAAGTTCCCTGATAAAAAAACTTTCAAAACAATAAAGTCCTTCGATAATATCCAGAAAACACAAACACAGGGGCTGTGGCAATATCTGGGATTGAGTTAGCCAAAACAAAACCGGATATTTCCGGTTTCATCCAGTCATCTCCAGAAAACGTCTTGTGGAATTCGTATGCAATGGACCGAGAAAATTACAGTAAATGTGGTTTTGGAGAAAATCAAAGTCTTTTCATTAGGCAAGTGCATAAAATGTCATGTATACAAACTGAAATATCATGTATGTTTGCCGCAGTTCCTCTAGCTTCCTCTAGAAAATACGAATGTGTAGAGCTAGTTTCTCCATTTAAAACCAGGGAGTGTTTCACAGTAAAAAAATTAAATGTTCCCTGATAAAAAAAAAAAACTTTCAAAACAATAAAGTCCTTCGATAATATCCAGAAAACACAAACACAGGGGCTGTCGCAATATCTGGGATTGAGTTAGCCAAAACAAAACCGGATATTTCCGGTTTCATCCAGTCATATCCGGACAAAGTCGTGTGGAATTCGTATGCAATGGACCGAGAAAATCACAGTAAAAATGGTTTTGGAGAAAAGCAAAGTCTTTTCGTTAGGCAAGTGCATAAAATGTCATGTATACAAACAGAAATATCATTTTTGTTTGCCGCAGTTCCTCTAGATTTCTGCCTAGAAAATACGAATGTGTAGAGCTGATTTCTCCATGTCGAACCAGGGAGTGATTCGCAGTAAAAAATTAAATGTTACCTGATAAAAAAAAAACTTTTAAAACGATAATGTCCATTGATAATATCCAGAAAACACAAACACAGCGGCTGTCGCAATATCTGGGATTGAGTTAGCCAAAACAAAACCGGATATTTCCGGTTTCATCCAGTCATATCCGGACAAAGTCGTGTGGAATTCGTATGCAATGGACCGAGAAAATTACAGTGAAAGTGGTTTTGGAGAAAAGCAAAGTCTTTTCGTTAGGCAAGTGCATAAAATGTCATGTATACAAACAGAAATATCATGTTTGTTTGCCGCAGTTCCTCTAGCTTTCTCCTAGAAAATATGAATGTGTAGAGCTGGTGTCTCCATGTGGAACCAGTTAGTTTCCCAGTACAAAATTTAATGTTCCCTGATTAAAAAAAAAAAACCTTTCAAAACAATAAAGTCCTTCGATAATATCAAGAAAACACAAACACAGGGGCTGTGGCAATATCTGGGATTAGGATAGCCAAAACAAAACCGGATATTTCCGGTTTCATCCAGTCATTTCCGGATGAAGCAGTGTGGAATGCGTATGCAATGGACCGAGAAAATTACAGTGAAAGTGGTTTTGGAGAAAAGCAAAGTCTTGTCGTTAGGCAAGTGCATAAAATGTCATGTATACAAACAGAAGTATCATGTATGTTTGCCGCAGTTCCTCTAGCTTTCTCCTAGAAAATACGAATGTGTAGAGCTAGTTTCTCCATGTCAAACCAGGGAGTGTTTCACAGTAAAAAATTAAATGTTCCCTGATAAAAAAAAAAACTTTCAAAACAATAAAGTCCTTCTATAATATCCAGAAAACACAAACACAGGGGCTGTGGCAATATCAGGGATTGAGTTAGCCAAAACAAAACCGTATATTTCCGGTTTCATCCAGTCATCTCCAAACAAAGTCGTGTGGAATTCGTATGCAATGGACCGAGAAAATTACAGTGAAAGTGGTTTTGGAGAAAAGCAAAGTCTTTTCGTTAGGCAAGTGCATAAAATGTCATGTATACAAACAGAAATACCATGTATGTTTGCCGCAGTTCCTCTAGCTTTCTCCTAGAAAATACGAATGTGTAGAGCTAGTTTCTCCATGTCAAATAGGAGTGTTTCGCAGTACAAAATTAAATGTTACCTGATAAAAAAATTTTTTTTAAAATATAATGTCCATTGATAATATCCAGAAAACACAAACACAGGGGCTGTGGCAATATCTGGGATTGAGTTAGCCAAAAGAAAACCGGATATTTCCGGTTTCATGAGTCATATACGGAAAAAGTGGTGTGGAATTCGTATGCAATGGACCAAGAAAATCACAGTAAAAATGATTTTGGAGAAAAGCAAAGTCTTTTCGTTAGGCAAGTGCATAAAATGCCATCTAAATAAACAAAAATATCATGTGTGTTTGCCGCAGTTCCTCTAGCTTTCTCCTAGAAAATACGAATGTATAGCGCTGGGGTCTTCATGTGGAACCAATTAGAGTTTCCCAGTACAAAATTAAAGGTTCCCTGATAAAAAAACTTTCAAAACTATAAAGTCCTTCGATAATATCCAGAAAACACAAACACAGGGGCTGTGGCAATATCTGGGATTCAGTTAGATAAAACAAAACCGGATATTTCCGGTTTCATCCAGTCATGTCCAGACAAAGTCTTTTGGAATTCGTATGTATTGGACTGAGAAAATTACAGTGAAAGTGGTTTTGGAGAAAAGCAAAGTCATTTCGCTGATAAGTGCATAAAATGTCATGTATACAAACAGAAATATCATGTATGTTTGCCGCAGTTCCTCTAGCTTTCTCCTAGAAAATACGAATGTGTAGAGCTAGTTTCTCCATGTCAATTCAGGGAGTGTTTCGCAGTAAAAAATTAAATGTTTCCTGATAAAAAAAAAACTTTCAAAACAATAATGTCCTTCGATAATATCCAGAAAACACAAACACAGGGGCTGTGGCAATATCTGGGATTGAGTTAGCCAAAGAAAACCGGATATTTCCGGTTTCATGAGTCATATACGGAAAAAGTGGTGTGGAATTTGTATGCAATGGACCAAGAAAATCACAGTAAAAATAATTTTGGAGAAAAGCAAAGTCTTTTCGTTAGGCAAGTGCATAAAATGCCATCTATATAAACAAAAATATCATGTGTGTTTCCCGCAGTTCCTCTAGCTTTCTCCTAGAAAATACGAATGTATAGACCTGGGGTCTTCATGTGGAACCAATTAGAGTTTCCCAGTACAAAATTAAAGGTTCCCTGATAAAAAAACTTTCAAAACAATTAAGTCCTTCGATAATATCCAGAAAACACAAACACAGGGGCTGTGGCAATATCTGGGATTGAGTTAGCCAAAACAAAACCGGATATTTCCGGTTTCATCCCGTCATCTCCAGACAAAGTCTTGTGGAATTCGTATGCAATGGACCGAGAAAATTACAGTGAAAGTGGTTTTGGAGAAAATCAAAGTCTTTTCGTTAGGCAAGTGCATAAAATGCCATCTATATAAACAGAAATATCATGTGTGTTTCCCGCAGTTCCTCTAGCTTTCTCCTAGAAAATACGAATGTATAGAGCTGGGGTCTTCATGTGGAACCAATTAGAGTTTCCCAGTACAAAATTAAAGGTTCCCTGATAAAAAAACTTTCAAAACAATAAAGTCCTTCGATAATATCCAGAAAACACAAACACAGGGGCTTGGCAATATCTGGGATTGAGTTAGCCAAAAGAAAACCGGATATTTCCGGGTTCATCCACCTATATCCGGACAAAGCAGTGTGGAATTCGTATGCAATGGACCGAGAAAATCACAGTAAAAATGGTTTTGGAGAAAAGCAAAGTCTTTTCGTTAGGCAAGTGCATAAAAAGCCCTCTATATAAACAGAAATATCATGTTTGTTTGCCGCAGTTCCTCTAGCTTTCTCCTAGAAAATACGAATGTGTAGAGCTGGGGTCTCCATGTGGATCCAATTAGAGTATCCCAGTACAAAATTAAATGTTCCCTGATTAAAAAAAAACATATAAAACAATAAAGTCCTTCGATAATATCCAAAAAACACAAACACAGGGGCTGTGGCAATATCTGGGATTCAGTCAGCAAAAAACAACCGGATATTTCCGGATTCATCCAGTCATATACAAAGTGGTGTGCAATTCGTATGCAATGGACCGAGAAAATTACAGTGAAAGTGGTTTTGGAGATAAGCAAAGTCTTTTCGTTAGGCAAGTGCATAAAATGTCATATATACAAACAGAGATATCATTTTTGTTTGCCGCAGTTCCTCTAGCTTTCTCCTAGAAAATACGAATGTGTAGAGCTGGTTTCGCTATGTCGAACCAGGGAGTGATTTGCAGTACAAAATTAAATGTTCCCTGATAAAAAAAAAAACTTTCAAAACAATAAAGTCCTTCGATAATATCCAGAAAACACAAACACAGGGGCTTTGGCAATATCTGGGATTGAGTTAGCCAAAAGAAAACCGGATATTTCCGGTTTCATCCAGTCATACCCGGACAAAGTCGTGTGGAATTCGTATGCAATGGACCGAGAAAATCACAGTAAAAATGGTTTTGGAGAAAAGCAAAGATTTTCGTTAGGCAAGTGCATAAAATGTCATGTATACAAACAGAAATATCATGTTTGTTTGCCGCAGTTCCTCTAGCTTTCTCCTAGAAAATACGAATGTGTAGAGCTGGTGTCTCCATGTGATACCAATTACAGTTTCCCAGTACAAAATTAAAAGTTCACTGATAAAAAACATATAAAACAATAAAGTCCTTCAATAATATCCAGAAAACACAAACACAGGGGCTGTGGCAATATCTGGGATTCAGTTAGACAAAAGAAAACCGGATATTTCCGGTTTCATGCAGTCATATCCAGAAAAAGTGGTGTGGAATTCGTATGCAATGGACCGAGAAAATCACAGTAAAAATGCTTTTGGAGAAAAGCAAAGTCTTTTCGTTAGGCAAGTGCATAAAATGTCATGTATACAAACAGAAATATCATTTTTGTTTGCCGCAGTTCCTCTAGATTTCTGCCTAGAAAATACGAATGTGTAGAGCTGATTTCTCCATGTCGAACCAGGGAGTGATTCGCAGTAAAAAATTAAATGTTACCTGATTAAAAAAAAAACTTTTAAAACGATAATGTCCATTGATAATATCCAGAAAACACAAACACAGCGGCTGTCGCAATATCTGGGATTGAGTTAGCCAAAACAAAACCGGATATTTCCGGTTTCATCCAGTCATATCCGGACAAAGTCGTGTGGAATTCGTATGCAATGGACCGAGAAAATTACAGTGAAAGTGGTTTTGGAGAAAAGCAAAGTCTTTTCGTTAGGCAAGTGCATAAAATGTCATGTATACAAACAGAAATATCATGTTTGTTTGCCGCAGTTCCTCTAGCTTTCTCCTAGAAAATACGAATGTGTAGAGCTGGTGTCTCCATGTGGAACCAGTTAGTTTCCCAGTACAAAATTAAATGTTCCCTGATTAAAAAAAAACTTTCAAAACAATAAAGTCCTTCGATAATATCCAGAAAACACAAACACAGGGGCTGTGGCAATATCTGGGATTGAGTTAGCCAAAAAAAACTGGAGATTTCCAGTTTCATCCAGTCATTGCCGGATAAAGCAGTGTGGAATTCGTATGCAATGGACCGGGAAAATCACAGTAAAATGGTTTTGGAGAAAAGCAAATTCTTTTCGTTAGGCAAGTGCATAAAATGCCATCTATATAAACAGAAATATCATGTGTGTTTGCCGCAGTTCCTCTAGCTTTCTCCTAGAAAATACGAATATGTAGAACTGGGGTCTCCATGTGGAACCAATTAGAGTTTCCCAGTACAAAATTAAAAGTTCCCTGATAAAAAAACTTTCAAAACAATAAAGTCCTTCGATAATATCCAGAAAACACAAACACAGGGGCTGTGGCAATATCAGGCATTGAGTTAGCCAAAACAAAACCGTATATTTCCGGTTTCATCCAGTCATCTCCAGAAAATGTCTTGTGGAATTCGTATGCAACGGACCGAGAAAATTACAGTAAAAGTGGTTTTGGAGAAAATCAAAGTCTTTTCGTTAGGCAAGTGCATAAAATGTCATGTATACAAACAGAAATATCATGTATGTTTGCCGCAGTTCCTCTAGCTTTCTCCTAGAAAATACGAATGTGTAGAGCTAGTTTCTCCATGTCAAACCAGGGAGTGTTTCGCAGTACAAAATTAAATGTTACCTGAATAAAAAAAAAAACTTTCAAAACAATAAAGTCCTTCAATAATACCAAGAAAACACAAACACAGGGGCTGTGGCAATATCTGGGATTGAGTTAGCCAAAACAAAACCGGATATTTCCGGTTTCATCCAGTCATATCCGGACAAAGTGGTGCGGAATTCGTATGCAATGGACCGAGAAAATCACAGTAAAAATGGTTTTGGAGAAAAGCAAAGTCTTTTCGTTAGGCAAGTGCATAAAATGTCCTGTATACAAACAGAAATATCATATCTGTTTGCCGCAGTTCCTCTACCTTTCTGCTAGAAAATACGAATGTGTAGAGCTGGGGTCTTCATGTGGAACCAATTAGAGTTTCCCAGTACAAAATTAAAAGTTCCCTGATAAAAAAACTTTCAAAACAATAAAGTCCTTCAATAATATCCAGAAAACACAAACACAGGGGCTGTGGCAATACCTGGGATTCAGTTAGCAAAACAAAACCGGATATTTCCGGTTTCATGCAGTCATATCCGGACAAAGTGGTGTGGAATTCGTATGCAATGGACCGAGAAAATCACAGTAAAAATGGTTTTGGAGAAAAGCAAAGTCTTTTCGTTAGGCAAGTGCATAAAATGTCCTGTATACAAACAGAAATATCATGTGTGTTTGCCGCAGTTCCTCTACCTTTCTGCTAGAAAATACGAATGTGGAGAGCTGGGGTCTCCATGTGGAACCAATTAGAGTTTCCCAGTACAAAATTAAAAGTTCCCTGATAAAAAAACTTTCAAAACAATAAAGTCCTTCGATAATATCCAGAAAACACAAACACAGGGGCTGTGGCAATATCTGGGATTGAGTTAGCCAAAACAAAACCGGATATTTCCGGTTTCATCCAGTCATATCCGGAAAAAGCAGTATGGAATTCGTATGCAATGGACCGAGAAAATCACAGTAAAAATGGATTTGGAGAACAGCAAAGTCTTTTCGTTAGGCAAGTGCATAAAAAGCCATCTATATAAACAGAAATATCATGTTTGTTTGCCGCAGTTCCTCTAGCTTTCTCCTAGAAAATACGAATGTGTAGAGCTGGGGTCTCCATGTGGAACCAATTAGAGTTTCCCAGTGCAAAATTAAATGTTCCCTGATTAAAAAAAAACATATAAAACAATAAAGTCCTTCGATAATATCCAGAAAACACAAACACAGGGGCTGTGGCAATATCTGGCATTGAGTTAGCCAAAACAAAACCGTATATTTCCGGTTTCATCCAGTCATCTCCAGACAAAGTCTTGTGGAATTCGTATGCAATGGACCGAAAAAATTACAGTGAAAGTGGTTTTGGAGAAAAGCAAAGTCTTTTCGTTAGGCAAGTGCATAAAATGTCATGTATACAAACAGAAATATCATGTATGTTTGCCGCAGTTCCTCTAGCTTTCTCCTAGAAAATACGAATGTGTAGAGCTAGTTTCTCCATGACAAACCAGCGAGTGTTTCGCAGTACAAAATTAAATGTTACATGAATAAAAAAAAACTTTCAAAACAATATGTTTTCAATAATTCCAAGAAAACACAAACACAGGGGCTGTGGCAATATCTGGGATTGAGTTAGCCAAAACAAAACCGGATATTTCCGGTTTCATCCAGTCATATCCGGACAAAGTGGTGCGGAATTCGTATGCAATGGACCGAGAAAATCACAGTAAAAATGGTTTTGGAGAAAAGCAAAGTCTTTTCGTTAGGCAAGTGCATAAAATGCCATCTATATAAACAGAAATATCATGTGTGTTTTCCGCAGTTCTTCTAGCTTTCTCCTAGAAAATACGAATGTGTAGAGCTGGGGTCTCCATGTGGAACCAATTAGAGTTTCCCAGTGCAAAATTAAATGTTCCCTGATTAAAAAAAACATATACAACAATAAAGTCCTTCGATAATATCCAGAAAACACAAACACAGGGGCTGTGGCAATATCTGGCATTGAGTTAGCCAAAACAAAACCGTATATTTTCGGTTTCATCCAGTCATCTCCAAAAAAAGTCTTGTGGAATTCGTATGCAATGGACCGAAAAAATTACAGTGAAAGTGGTTTTGGAGAAAAGCAAAGTCTTTTCGTTAGGCAAGTGCATAAAATGTCATGTATACAAACAGAAATATCATTTTTGTTTGCCGCAATTCCTCTAGATTTCTGCCTAGAAAATACGAATGTGTAGAGCTGATTTCTCCATGTCGAACCAGGGAGTGATTCGCAGTAAAAAATTAAATGTTACCTGATAAAAAAAATTTTTAAAATGATAATGTCCATTGATAATATCCAGAAAACACAAACACAGCGGCTGTCGCAATATCTGGGATTGAGTTAGCCAAAACAAAACCGGATATTTCCGGTTTCATCCAGTCATATCCGGACAAAGTCGTGTGGAATTCGTATGCAATGGACCGAGAAAATTACAGTGAAGGTGGTTTTGGAGAAAAGCAAAGTCTTTTCGTTAGGCAAGTGCATAAAATGTCATTATACAAACAGAAATATCATTTTTGTTTGCCGCAGTTCCTCTAGATTTCTGCCTAGAAAATACGAATGTGTAGAGCTGATTTCTCCATGTCGAACCAGGGAGTGATTGGCAGTAAAAAATTAAATGTGACCTGATAAAAAAAAATTTTTTTAAATGATAATGTCCATTGATAATATCCAGAAAACACAAACACAGCGGCTGTCGCAATAACTGGGATTGAGTTAGCCAAAACAAAACCGGATATTTCCGGTTTCATCCAGTCATATCCGGACAAAGTCGTGTGGAATTTGTATGCCATGGACCGAGAAAATCACAGTAAAAATGGTTTTGGAGAAAAGCAAAGTCTTTTCGTTAGGCAAGTGCATAAAATGCCATCTATATAAACAGAAATATCATGTGTGTTTGCCGCAGTTCTTCTAGCTTTCTCCTAGAAAATACGAATGTGTAGAGCTGGGGTCTCCATGTGGAACCAATTAGAGTTTCCCAGTGCAAAATTAAGGTTCCCTGATAAAAAAACTTTCAAAACTATAAAGTCCTTCGATAATATCCAGAAAACACAAACACAGGGGCTGTGGCAATATCTGGGATTCAGTTAGATAAAACAAAACCGGATATTTCCGGTTTCATCCAGTCATGTCCAGACAAAGTCTTTTGGAATTCGTATGTATTGGACTGAGAAAATTACAGTGAAAGTGGTTTTGGAGAAAAGCAAAGTCATTTCGCTGATAAGTGCATAAAATGTCATGTATACAAACAGAAATATCATGTATGTTTGCCGAAGTTCCTCTAGCTTTCTCCTAGAAAATACGAATGTGTAGAGCTAGTTTCTCCATGTCAATTCAGGGAGTGTTTCGCAGTAAAAAATTAAATGTTCCCTGATAAAAAAAAACTTTCAAAACAATAATGTCCTTCGATAATATCCAGAAAACACAAACACAGGGGCTGTGGCAATATCTGGGATTGAGTTAGCCAAAGAAAACCGGATATTTCCGGTTTCATGAGTCATATACGGAAAAAGTGGTGTGGAATTTGTATGCAATGGACCAAGAAAATCACAGTAAAAATGGTTTTGGAGAAAAGCAAAGTCTTTTCGTTAGGCAAGTGCATAAAATGCCATCTATATAAACAAAAATATCATGTGTGTTTCCCGCAGTTCCTCTAGCTTTCTCCTAGAAAATATGAATGTATAGAGCTGGGGTCTTCATGTGGAACCAATTAGAGTTTCCCAGTACAAAATTAAAGGTTCCCTGATAAAAAAACTTTCAAACAATAAAGTCCTTCGATAATATCCAGAAAACACAAACACAGGGGCTGTGGCAATATCTGGGATTGAGTTAGCCAAAAGAAAACCGGATATTTCCGGGTTCATCCACCTATATCAGGACAAAGCAGTGTGGAATTCGTATGCAATGGACCGAGAAAATCACAGTAAAAAGGGTTTTGGAGAAAAGCAAAGTCTTTTCGTTAGGCAAGTGCATAAAAAGCCCTCTATATAAACAGAAATATCATGTTTGTTTGCCGCAGTTCCTCTAGCTTTCTCCTAGAAAATACGAATGTGTAGAGCTGGGGTCTCCATGTGGATCCAATTAGAGTATCCCAGTACAAAATTAAATGTTCCCTGATTAAAAAAAAACATATAAAACAATAAAGTCCTTCGATAATATCCAAAAAACACAAACACAGGGGCTGTGGCAATATCTGGGATTCAGTTAGCAAAAAACAACCAGATATTTCCGGATTCATCCAGTCATATACAGACAAAGTGGTGTGCAATTCGTATGCAATGGACCGAGAAAATTACAGTGAAAGTGGTTTTGGAGATAAGCAAAGTCTTTTCGTTAGGCAAGTGCATAAAATGTCATATATACAAACAGAGATATCATTTTTGTTTGCCGCAGTTCCTCTAGCTTTCTCCTAGAAAATACGAATGTGTAGAGCTGGTTTCGCTATGTCGAACCAGGGAGTGATTTGCAGTACAAAATTAAATGTTCCCTGATAAAAAAAAACTTTCAAAACAATAAAGTCCTTCGATAATATCCAGAAAACACAAACACAGGGGCTGTGGCAATATCTGGGATTGAGTTAGCCAAAACAAAACCGGATATTTCCGGTTTCATCCAGTCATACCCGGACAAAGTCGTGTGGAATTCGTATGCAATGGACCGAGAAAATCACAGTAAAAGTGGTTTTGGAGAAAAGCAAAGTCTTTTCGTTAGGCAAGTGCATAAAATGTCATGTATACAAACAGAAATATCATGTTTGTTTGCCGCAGTTCCTCTAGCTTTCTCCTAGAAAATACGAATGTGTAGAGCTGGTGTCTCCATGTGAAACCAATTAGAGTTTCCCAGTACAAAATTAAAAGTTCACTGATAAAAAACATATAAAACAATAAAGTCCTTCAATAATATCCAGAAAACACAAACACAGGGGCTGTGGCAATATCTGGGATTCAGTTAGACAAAAGAAAACCGGATATTTCCGGTTTCATGCAGTCATATCCAGAAAAAGTGGTGTGGAATTCGTATGCAATGGACCGAGAAAATCACAGTAAAAATGCTTTTGGAGAAAAGCAAAGTCTTTTCGTTAGGCAAGTGCATAAAATGTCATGTATACAAACAGAAATATCATTTTTGTTTGCCGCAGTTCCTCTAGATTTCTGCCTAGAAAATACGAATGTGTAGAGCTGATTTCTCCATGTCGAACCAGGGAGTGATTCGCAGTAAAAAATTAAATGTTACCTGATAAAAAAAAACTTTTAAAACGATAATGTCCATTGATAATATCCAGAAAACACAAACACAGGGGCTGTCGCAATATCTGGGATTGAGTTAGCCAAAAAAAACTGGAGATTTCCAGTTTCATCCAGTCATTGCCGGATAAAGCAGTGTGGAATTCGTATGCAATGGACCGGGAAAATCACAATAAAATGGTTTTGGAGAAAAGCAAATTCTTTTCGTTAGGCAAGTGCATAAAATGCCATCTATATAAACAGAAATATCATGTTTGTTTGCCGCAGTTCCTCTAGCTTTCTGCTAGAAAATACGAATATGTAGAACTGGGGTCTCCATGTGGAACCAATTAGAGTTTCCCAGTACAAAATTAAAAGTTCCCTGATAAAAAAACTTTCAAAACAATAAAGTCCTTCGATAATATCCAGAAAACACAAACACAGGGGCTGTGGCAATATCAGGCATTGAGTTAGCCAAAACAAAACCGTATATTTCCGGTTTCATCCAGTCATCTCCAGAAAACGTCTTGTGGAATTCGTATGCAATGGACCGAGAAAATTACAGTAAAAGTGGTTTTGGAGAAAATCAAAGTCTTTTCGTTAGGCAAGTGCATAAAATGTCATGTATACAAACAGAAATATCATGTATGTTTGCCGCAGTTCCTCTAGCTTTCTCCTAGAAAATACGAATGTGTAGAGCTGGGGTCTCCATGTGGAACCAATTAGAGTTTCCCAGTGCAAAATTAAATGTTCCCTGATTAAAAAAAAACATATAAAACAATAAAGTCCTTCGATAATATCCAGAAAACACAAACACAGGGGCTGTGGCAATATCTGGCATTGAGTTAGTCAAAACAAAACCGTATATTTCCGGTTTCATCCAGTCATCTCCAGACAAAGTCTTGTGGAATTCGTATGCAATGGACCGAAAAAATTACAGTGAAAGTGGTTTTGGAGAAAAGCAAAGTCTTTTCGTTAGGCAAGTGCATAAAATGTCATGTATACAAACAGAAATATCATGTATGTTTGCCGCAGTTCCTCTAGCTTTCTCCTAGAAAATACGAATGTGTAGAGCTAGTTTCTCCATGACAAACCAGCGAGTGTTTCGCAGTACAAAATTAAATGTTACATGAATAAAAAAAAACTTTCAAAACAATAAGTCCTTCAATAATTCCAAGAAAACACAAACACAGGGGCTGTGGCAATATCTGGGATTGAGTTAGCCAAAACAAAACCGGATATTTCCGGTTTCATCCAGTCATATCCGGACAAAGTGGTGCGGAATTCGTATGCAATGGACCGAGAAAATCACAGTAAAAATGGTTTTGGAGAAAAGCAAAGTCTTTTCGTTAGGCAAGTGCATAAAATGCCATCTATATAAACAGAAATATCATGTGTGTTTTCCGCAGTTCTTCTAGCTTTCTCCTAGAAAATACGAATGTGTAGAGCTGGGGTATCCATGTGGAACCAATTAGAGTTTCCCAGTGCAAAATTAAATGTTCCCTGATTAAAAAAAACATATAAAACAATAAAGTCCTTCGATAATATCCAGAAAACACAAACACAGGGGCTGTGGCAATATCTGGCATTGAGTTAGCCAAAATAAAACCGTATATTTTCGGTTTCATCCAGTCATCTCCAAAAAATGTCTTGTGGAATTCGTATGCAATGGACCGAAAAAATTACAGTGAAAGTGGTTTTGGAGAAAAGCAAAGTCTTTTCGTTAGGCAAGTGCATAAAATGTCATGTATACAAACAGAAATATCATTTTTGTTTGCCGCAATTCCTCTAGATTTCTGCCTAGAAAATACGAATGTGTAGAGCTGATTTCTCCATGTCGAACCAGGGAGTGATTCGCAGTAAAAAATTAAATGTTACCTGATAAAAAAAAAATTTTAAAATGATAATGTCCATTGATAATATCCAGAAAACACAAACACAGCGGCTGTCGCAATATCTGGGATTGAGTTAGCCAAAACAAAACCGGATATTTCCGGTTTCATCCAGTCATATCCGGACAAAGTCGTGTGGAATTCGTATGCAATGGACCGAGAAAATTACAGTGAAGGTGGTTTTGGAGAAAAGCAAAGTCTTTTCGTTAGGCAAGTGCATAAAATGTCATTATACAAACAGAAATATCATTTTTGTTTGCCGCAGTTCCTCTAGATTTCTGCCTAGAAAATACGAATGTGTAGAGCTGATTTCTCCATGTCGAACCAGGGAGTGATTCGCAGTAAAAAATTAAATGTGACCTGATAAAAAAAATTTTTTTTAAATGATAATGTCCATTGATAATATCCAGAAAACACAAACACAGCGGCTGTCGCAATATCTGGGATTGAGTTAGCCAAAACAAAACCGGATATTTCCGGTTTCATCCAGTCATATCCGGACAAAGTCGTGTGGAATTCGTATGCCATGGACCGAGAAAATCACAGTAAAAATGGTTTTGGAGAAAAGCAAAGTCTTTTCGTTAGGCAAGTGCATAAAATGCCATCTATATAAACAGAAATATCATGTGTGTTTGCCGCAGTTCCTCTAGCTTTCTCCTAGAAAATACGAATGTGTAGAGCTGGGGTCTCCATGTGGAACCAATTAGAGTTTCCCAGTGCAAAATTAAATGTTCCCTGATTAAAAAAAACATATAAAACAATAAAGTCCTTCGATAATATCCAGAAAACACAAACACAGGGGCTGTGGCAATATCTGGCATTGAGTTAGCCAAAACAAAACCGGATATTTCAGGTTTCATTCAGTCATCTCCAGACAAAGTCTTGTGGAATTCGTATGCAATGGACCGAAAAAATTACAGTGAACGTGGTTTTGGAGAAAAGCAAAGTCTTTTCGTTAGGCAAGTGCATAAAATGTCATGTATACAAACAGAAATATCATGTTTGTTTGCCGCAGTTCCTCTAGCTTTCTCCTAGAAAATACGAATGTGTAGAGCTGGTGTCTCCATGTGGAACCAGTTAGTTTCCCAGTACAAAATTAAATGTTCCCTGATTAAAAAAAAACTTTCAAAACAATAATGTCCTTCGATAATATCCAGAAAACACAAACACAGGGGCTGTGGCAATATCTGGGATTGAGTTAGCCAAAAAAAACTGGAGATTTCCAGTTTCATCCAGTCATTGCCGGATAAAGCAGTGTGGAATTCGTATGCAATGGACCGAGAAAATCACAGTAAAAATGGTTTTGGAGAAAAGCAAAGTCTTTTCGTTAGGCAAGTGCATAAAATGTCCTGTATACAAACAGAAATATCATGTGTGTTTGCCGCAGTTCCTCTACCTTTCTGCTAGAAAATACGAATGTGGAGAGCTGGGGTCTCCATGTGGAACCAATTAGAGTTTCCCAGTACAAAATTAAAAGTTCCCTGATAAAAAAACTTTCAAAACAATAAAGTCCTTCGATAATATCCAGAAAACACAAACACAGGGGCTGTGGCAATATCTGGGATTGAGTTAGCCAAAACAAAACCGGATATTTCCGGTTTCATCCAGTCATATCCGGAAAAAGCAGTATGGAATTCGTATGCAATGGACCGAGAAAATCACAGTAAAAATGGATTTGGAGAACAGCAAAGTCTTTTCGTTAGGCAAGTGCATAAAAAGCCATCTATATAAACAGAAATATCATGTTTGTTTGCCGCAGTTCCTCTAGCTTTCTCCTAGAAAATACGAATGTGTAGAGCTGGGGTCTCCATGTGGAACCAATTAGAGTTTCCCAGTGCAAAATTAAATGTTCCCTGATTAAAAAAAAACATATAAAACAATAAAGTCCTTCGATAATATCCAGAAAACACAAACACAGGGGCTGTGGCAATATCTGGGATTGAGTTAGCCAAAACAAAACCGTATATTTCCGGTTTCATCCAGTCATCTCCAGACAAAGTCTTGTGGAATTCGTATGCAATGGACCGAAAAAATTACAGTGAAAGTGGTTTTGGAGAAAAGCAAAGTCTTTTCGTTAGGCAAGTGCATAAAATGTCATGTATACAAACAGAAATATCATGTATGTTTGCCGCAGTTCCTCTAGCTTTCTCCTAGAAAATACGAATGTGTAGAGCTAGTTTCTCCATGACAAACCAGCGAGTGTTACGCAGTAAAAAATTAAATGTTACATGAATAAAAAAAAACTTTCAAAACAATAAGTCCTTCAATAATTCCAAGAAAACACAAACACAGGGGCTGTGGCAATATCTGGGATTGAGTTAGCCAAAACAAAACCGGATATTTCCGGTTTCATCCAGTCATATCCGGACAAAGTGGTGCGGAATTCGTAGGCAATGGACCGAAAAAATTACAGTGAAAGTGGTTTTGGAGAAAAGCAAAGTCTTTTCGTTAGGCAAGTGCATAAAATGTCATGTATACAAACAGAAATATCATTTTTGTTTGCCGCAGTTCCTCTAGATTTCTGCCTAGAAAATACGAATGTGTAGAGCTGATTTCTCCATGTCGAACCAGGGAGTGATTCGCAGTAAAAAATTAAATGTTACCTGATAAAAAAAAAATTTTTAAATGATAATGTCCATTGATAATATCCAGAAAACACAAACACAGCGGCTGTCACAATATCTGGGATTGAGTTAGCCAAAACAAAACCGGATATTTCCGGTTTCATCCAGTCATATCCGGACAAAGTCGTGTGGAATTCGTATGCAATGGACCGAAAAAATTACAGTGAAGGTGGTTTTGGAGAAAAGCAAAGTCTTTTCGTTAGGCAAGTGCATAAAATGTCATTATACAAACAGAAATATCATTTTTGTTTGCCGCAGTTCCTCTAGATTTCTGCCTAGAAAATACGAATGTGTAGAGCTGATTTCTCCATGTCGAACCAGGGAGTGATTCGCAGTAAAAAATTAAATGTGACCTGATAAAAAAAATTTTTTTTAAATGATAATGTCCATTGATAATATCCAGAAAACACAAACACAGCGGCTGTCGCAATATCTGGGATTGAGTTAGCCAAAACAAAACCGGATATTTCCGGTTTCATCCAGTCATATCCAGACAAAGTGGTGTGGAATTCGTATGCAATGGATCGAGAAAATTACAGTGAAAGTGGGTTTGGAGAAAAGCAAAGCCTTTTCGTTAGGCAAGTGCATAAAATGTCATTATACAAACAGAAATATCATTTTTGTTTGCCGCAGTTCCTCTAGATTTCTGCCTAGAAAATACGAATGTGTAGAGCTGATTTCTCCATGTCGAACCAGGGAGTGATTCGCAGTAAAAAATTAAATGTGACCTGATAAAAAAAATTTTTTTTAAATGATAATGTCCATTGATAATATCCAGAAAACACAAACACAGCGGCTGTCGCAATATCTGGGATTGAGTTAGCCAAAACAAAACCGGATATTTCCGGTTTCATCCAGTCATATCCGGACAAAGTCGTGTGGAATTCGTATGCAATGGACCGAGAAAATTACACTGAAAGTGGTTTTGGAGAAAAGCAAAGCCTTTTCGTTAGGCAAGTGCATAAAATGTCATGTATACAAACAGAAATATCATGTATGTTTGCCGCAGTTCCTCTAGCTTTCTCCTAGAAAATACGAATGTGTAGAGCTAGTTTCTCCATGACAAACCAGCGAGTGTTTCGCAGTACAAAATTAAATGTTACATGAATAAAAAAAAACTTTCAAAACAATAAGTCCTTCAATAATTCCAAGAAAACACAAACACAGGGGCTGTGGCAATATCTGGGATTGAGTTAGCCAAAACAAAACCGGATATTTCCGGTTTCATCCAGTCATATCCGGACAAAGTGGTGCGGAATTCGTATGCAATGGACCGAGAAAATCACAGTAAAAATGGTTTTGGAGAAAAGCAAAGTCTTTTCGTTAGGCAAGTGCATAAAATGCCATCTATATAAACAGAAATATCATGTGTGTTTTCCGCAGTTCTTCTAGCTTTCTCCTAGAAAATACGAATGTGTAGAGCTGGGGTATCCATGTGGAACCAATTAGAGTTTCCCAGTGCAAAATTAAATGTTCCCTGATTAAAAAAAACATATAAAACAATAAAGTCCTTTGATAATATCCAGAAAACACAAACACAGGGGCTGTGGCAATATCTGGCATTGAGTTAGCCAAAACAAAACCGTATATTTTCGGTTTCATCCAGTCATCTCCAAAAAATGTCTTGTGGAATTCGTATGCAATGGACCGAAAAAATTACAGTGAAAGTGGTTTTGGAGAAAAGCAAAGTCTTTTCGTTAGGCAAGTGCATAAAATGTCATGTATACAAACAGAAATATCATTTTTGTTTGCCGCAATTCCTCTAGATTTCTGCCTAGAAAATACGAATGTGTAGAGCTGATTTCTCCATGTCGAACCAGGGAGTGATTCGCAGTAAAAAATTAAATGTTACCTGATAAAAAAAAAATTTTAAAATGATAATGTCCATTGATAATATCCAGAAAACACAAACACAGCGGCTGTCGCAATATCTGGGATTGAGTTAGCCAAAACAAAACCGGATATTTCCGGTTTCATCCAGTCATATCCGGACAAAGTCGTGTGGAATTCGTATGCAATGGACCGAGAAAATTACAGTGAAGGTGGTTTTGGAGAAAAGCAAAGTCTTTTCGTTAGGCAAGTGCATAAAATGTCATTATACAAACAGAAATATCATTTTTGTTTGCCGCAGTTCCTCTAGATTTCTGCCTAGAAAATACGAATGTGTAGAGCTGATTTCTCCATGTCGAACCAGGGAGTGATTCGCAGTAAAAAATTAAATGTGACCTGATAAAAAAAATTTTTTTTAAATGATAATGTCCATTGATAATATCCAGAAAACACAAACACAGCGGCTGTCGCAATATCTGGGATTGAGTTAGCCAAAACAAAACCGGATATTTCCGGTTTCATCCAGTCATATCCGGACAAAGTCGTGTGGAATTCGTATGCCATGGACCGAGAAAATCACAGTAAAAATGGTTTTGGAGAAAAGCAAAGTCTTTTCGTTAGGCAAGTGCATAAAATGCCATCTATATAAACAGAAATATCATGTGTGTTTGCCGCAGTTCCTCTAGCTTTCTCCTAGAAAATACGAATGTGTAGAGCTGGGGTCTCCATGTGGAACCAATTAGAGTTTCCCAGTGCAAAATTAAATGTTCCCTGATTAAAAAAAACATATAAAACAATAAAGTCCTTCGATAATATCCAGAAAACACAAACACAGGGGCTGTGGCAATATCTGGCATTGAGTTAGCCAAAACAAAACCGTATATTTCAGGTTTCATTCAGTCATCTCCAGACAAAGTCTTGTGGAATTCGTATGCAATGGACCGAAAAAATTACAGAACGTGGTTTTGGAGAAAAGCAAAGTCTTTTCGTTAGGCAAGTGCATAAAATGTCATGTATACAAACAGAAATATCATGTTT
This sequence comes from Lepus europaeus, assembly GCF_033115175.1. Classification (NCBI taxonomy): domain Eukaryota; kingdom Metazoa; phylum Chordata; class Mammalia; order Lagomorpha; family Leporidae; genus Lepus; species Lepus europaeus. The sequence continues at coordinate 32,477,047 of NC_084847.1, forward strand.
GTTTGCCGCAGTTCCTCTAGCTTTCTCCTAGAAAATACGAATGTGTAGAGCTGGTGTCTCCATGTGGAACCAGTTTGTTTCCCAGTACAAAATTAAATGTTCCCTGATTAAAAAAAAACTTTCAAAACAATAATGTCCTTCGATAATATCCAGAAAACACAAACACAGGGGCTGTGGCAATATCTGGGATTGAGTTAGCCAAAAAAAACTGGAGATTTCCAGTTTCATCCAGTCATTGCCGGATAAAGCAGTGTGGAATTCGTATGCAATGGACCGAGAAAATCACAGTAAAAATGGTTTTGGAGAAAAGCAAAGTCTTTTCGTTAGGCAAGTGCATAAAATGTCCTGTATACAAACAGAAATATCATGTGTGTTTGCCGCAGTTCCTCTACCTTTCTGCTAGAAAATACGAATGTGGAGAGCTGGGGTCTCCATGTGGAACCAATTAGAGTTTCCCAGTACAAAATTAAAAGTTCCCTGATAAAAAAACTTTCAAAACAATAAAGTCCTTCGATAATATCCAGAAAACACAAACACAGGGGCTGTGGCAATATCTGGGATTGAGTTAGCCAAAACAAAACCGGATATTTCCGGTTTCATCCAGTCATATCCGGAAAAAGCAGTATGGAATTCGTATGCAATGGACCGAGAAAATCACAGTAAAAATGGATTTGGAGAACAGCAAAGTCTTTTCGTTAGGCAAGTGCATAAAAAGCCATCTATATAAACAGAAATATCATGTTTGTTTGCCGCAGTTCCTCTAGCTTTCTCCTAGAAAATACGAATGTGTAGAGCTGGGGTCTCCATGTGGAACCAATTAGAGTTTCCCAGTGCAAAATTAAATGTTCCCTGATTAAAAAAAACATATAAAACAATAAAGTCCTTCGATAATATCCAGAAAACACAAACACAGGGGCTGTGGCAATATCTGGGATTGAGTTAGCCAAAACAAAACCGTATATTTCCGGTTTCATCCAGTCATCTCCAGACAAAGTCTTGTGGAATTCGTATGCAATGGACCGAAAAAATTACAGTGAAAGTGGTTTTGGAGAAAAGCAAAGTCTTTTCGTTAGGCAAGTGCATAAAATGTCATGTATACAAACAGAAATATCATTTTTGTTTGCCGCAGTTCCTCTAGATTTCTGCCTAGAAAATACGAATGTGTAGAGCTGATTTCTCCATGTCGAACCAGGGAGTGATTCGCAGTAAAAAATTAAATGTTACCTGATAAAAAAAAATTTTTTAAATGATAATGTCCATTGATAATATCCAGAAAACACAAACACAGCGGCTGTCACAATATCTGGGATTGAGTTAGCCAAAACAAAACCGGATATTTCCGGTTTCATCCAGTCATATCCGGACAAAGTCGTGTGGAATTCGTATGCAATGGACCGAAAAAATTACAGTGAAGGTGGTTTTGGAGAAAAGCAAAGTCTTTTCGTTAGGCAAGTGCATAAAATGTCATTATACAAACAGAAATATCATTTTTGTTTGCCGCAGTTCCTCTAGATTTCTGCCTAGAAAATACGAATGTGTAGAGCTGATTTCTCCATGTCGAACCAGGGAGTGATTCGCAGTAAAAAACTAAATGTGACCTGATAAAAAAAATTTTTTTTAAATGATAATGTCCATTGATAATATCCAGAAAACACAAACACAGCGGCTGTCGCAATATCTGGGATTGAGTTAGCCAAAACAAAACCGGATATTTCCGGTTTCATCCAGTCATATCCGGACAAAGTCGTGTGGAATTCGTATGCAATGGACCGAGAAAATTACACTGAAAGTGGTTTTGGAGAAAAGCAAAGCCTTTTCGTTAGGCAAGTGCATAAAAAGCCATCTATATAAACAGAAATATCATGTTTGTTTGCCGCAGTTCCTCTAGCTTTCTCCTAGAAAATACGAATGTGTAGAGCTGGGGTCTCCATGTGAAACCAATTAGAGTGTCCCAGTACAAAATTAAAAGTTCCCTGATAAAAAACATATAAAACAATAAAGTCCTTCAATAATATCCAGAAAACACAAACACAGGGGCTGTGGCAATATCTGGGATTCAGTTAGCCAAAAGAAAACCGGATATTTCCGGTTTCATGCAGTCATATCCAGAAAAAGTTGTGTGGAATTTGTATGCAATGGACCACGAAAATCACAGTATAAATGGTTTTGGAGAAAAGCAAAGTCTTGTCGTTAGGCAAGTGCATAAAATGCCATCTATATAAACAGGAATATCATGTGTGTTTGCCGCAGTTCCTCTAGCTTTCTCCTAGAAAATACGAATGTATAGAGCTGGGGTCTCCATGTGGAACCAATTAGAGTTTCCCAGTACAAAATTAAAAGTTCCCTGATAAAAAAACTTTCAAAACAATAAAGTCCTTCGATAATATCAAGAAAACACAAACACAGGGGCTGTGGCAATATCTGGGATTGAGTTAGCCAAAACAAAACCGGATATTTCCGGTTTCATCCAGTCATATCCGGAAAAAGTGGTGTGGAATTCGTATGCAATGGACCGAGAAAATCACAGTAAAAATGGTTTTGGAGAAAAGCAAAGTCTTTTCGTTAGGCAAGTGCATAAAATGCCATCTATATAAACAGAAATATCATGTGTGTTTGCCGAAGTTCCTCTAGCTTTCTCCTCGAAAATACGAATGTGTAGAGCTGGGGTCTCCATGTGGAACCAATTAGAGTTTCCCAGTACAAAACTAAAAGTTCCCTGATAAAAAAAACTTTCAAAACAATAAAGTCCTTCGATAATATCCAGAAAACACAAACACAGGGGCTGTGGCAATATCTGGGATTGAGTTAGCCAAAACAAAACCGGATATTTCCGGTTTCATCCAGTCATCTCTGTAAGACCCCCGACAGGTGTCTCACACTTTTACCGACCCCAGAAACACGAATTCCAGTCCAATCGCTGCAAGTGCATGAGGAAGTTTATTACATCTGCACAGATGGGCCAACTCTAAGCACAACAACACCCTCTGGTGGAGTGCGAGAAGAGAGGCGCCGATCATCAACCGCTCAGAGTATTTAAGGATTAAAACCACAACATTAGCATATCTCCATAGCATTACAGAAAGTCACAAGATAAACCGCAGCATGACAAATTCTCATAAGATAAAGGGTTTTTCCAGGGTGAGGGGACAAAAACGTTGAGCAAGCATAAACACGGGGTCATCATAACCAAAAACTTAACATAGCTCCTAAAATAATTGTCATATGCTCAATTATCTCATAAAGGCATTAGCACAATCATCACATTTTACAAGGTCAGCTAAAGTTTAGTTATCTTAAAAAAGCATTTTGCAAGCCCAGCTATTTTGTACAAAAGCAGAACAATATGCAGTTAGCCAAGCAACTCCATTTTAACCCCTTCCTGCCTTATTTTCTCTCATTCCCCCCTTTTCTTTTTGTACTAATTTTAATCTTAAAATTTTAGAAATTACCTTTTAAATTTTGTAAAGGCCTGAAATAAAGAAAGGGAGCAGGGTGTTCAAAATATCAGTTGCATACCCCGAGGAGCAGGCCCTATCTTACTAAGGGTCCTGCAATGGCTAGGATTCTCTTGGAAAGAAATTAAAAATCCCATATTGGTAACAATTAGAATTAAGAGGTAATTAAGTATACGCTTCCGCCCGGTCCTTTGTTTCATAGGGGAGTCTGATCATAAAACAGGCCGGAGATGTCCCAGGTGTCTCTTCCTCCCACGTGATCATTATTGGGATATGTGGACTGCCCATCACCGGCGCCCACCAAATCCGCTGCCAGACACAGGCTTACAAGTACATCTCTGTGCCCTGCAGCCGACTTTATGAGCACAGAAGCAAATCTGCAGGGTAGGGGAAGTATGCCCCGCAGGATAGAAAAAGTTACAAAAAGGCATCAGAATTTAAAAATGGAAAATACAACAGAGACAAAAACAGAAAACACATCCCTGAAGAAGTCATACAAATTTGGGTTGATACCTGGTGCCTGTTCAGCTGAATTGACCCAAATACTTTTTGTGACTTTCACACACCCTCTTCGACTTACTTTAAACATTTTACCATTTCCATTTCAGTCTAGAGTAAACTAGCCATCCGGATAAAGTCATTTTTACAAACCATGTCCTTTCCTTATATAAAAAGCTCTTTTTTCTCTTTAGCCCTTCTCACCAACAATACTCTTTTCTTTTATGTCCTTCATTTTTTTAAACTTTGGCACTGCTGGGTCAGGACCAAGGCGTGGGTGATAAACAATTTTACTTTTAATCCTATTCATTATGCAGGGTAAAAATTAAAAATAATATTACTAAGGGTCAACAATACTTTTTCTTTAGCAATATTATACAGATCTGTTTGGTAACTTTTTAAAAAATCTTATAGCCAGAATTATGTATAAAGCAGAGCCTCTTCCACTTCTTGCTGGATGGAAAAGGTGACGTTCTGCAGCACCCTGGACGTCTTGCTCAATCCCTGTCCAGGCTGCGGCGTCTATGTATACATGCCGGCTCAGGATCATCTGCTGTATATCCCGAGCCAGCATGTGTACACAGGCAAACTCGCAGTCACTCATCTTCCGCTGCTCGGAGAGCAGAGCCAAGGACTGCTTCTTCAGGAAGCCTTTATTTAAGCAAAGCCCGGCAGAATAGGGAAGTTGCAAAAGGGTAGCAGCATATAAAGGATATGTAGCATTATAAAAATGTGTAGCAGCAATTTGACCCAGTCTCCAGTGCCAGTCTCCACCATTAATTATACGTTTTACCTAACTATATCCCCAGTACCTTGGCTACCGCTATCACCATCTGACTTATCCTATAAACACAATGTAACTTTTTATTTTTAACACCTGTGCCACCGTCTGACTTACCCTGGAGACGAAGGCCGGCCCGGTGTCTGACCCCAGTACCTTTTATAGTCCAAATCAGGGAAACATTGGCGCAATTCTTCTTCCTGGTCGATAAAGCCTCTGTCCATTTTGAGTTCCCCGTGGGTAGTGGCGAGAGCGTACCTGCTGTTCTTGTGCATTGCCACCCGCTCCTTTTTCTTAGCTGCACGGAGTGCATGGTCCATAGCGATCAGCCCTGCCTGCCGAGCAGAGTCCTCGGGGGGGTTGAAGGTGGAAACCCAGACGTGTCCCAATGAGGGAGGGGCCGAGGGGCCGCTGTCGCCCAGTCTCACCACTCCGCTGCTGTCATCTTTTCTCTTGTCATCTTGCAGGGGCCGTTTCGGTCAGTTCAGTCTCGTGTGGCAGTCGTACACCACTTGACTCTCATTGTTAGTCGAACCTTAGGCAGACTTGTCCTTTTGGGCACTTTTCTGTGCTTTTGCCAGTCTCCCGGGGTCCCTGCCTATTCTGATTCTCCCTTACTTCTGCTTTCTTTTAACTGTGGTGGCCAGGATCCTAGTTAGTTCCTTTTTCTTAGCCCATTTTAAACTTCCCCTTTTTTAACTAAAAAAACTTTAACCCCTTCAGCTAAACTCCTCAGGGGAGTCTGGCAGTAGAGACTGAGCCTTTTACAAAGTTCCATTCAAATGTAGTAAAATTAATGTTAGTAAAACAGGCCCTGCAAGTCCTGTCAGGGCTTGTTTTCCCAGTTATATGGAGGAGGAGGACGGCCAGTTAGAACGGGCCGGGGGTCCTCCCTCCTCTGCTTCATCCTCCTCTGTTTTATCGGATTTTTCCTTCTCCATTTCTCTTCTGGTTTCCAAAAAGGGCACCAATGTCAGGAGCATAAAAAAACAGTACCATTTCAATAAACAAACATGTTGAGGCGCACACAGTCCAATTAACAAATGAGCTAACATTTTGCATTAACCATTTAATTATTACATTTTTGTAGGTTTGTACAATCTTAACTATTTGTTTCCCTTTTGGCTAGACCTCCCGTTTGATCCACATTTGAACTAGCAATACATTTGAACTAGCAACGCCTGGTTGTTTAGCATTAGCTGGACGGAGACTTTATCGGTCCCTCTTTAAAGGATCTGGCTTCTGAGCCAGATACTGGAGCAGCTAGAAAGAAACATGTTTATAGCTGAAGTTTAGCATCATTTTACATCTTGGCACCACTTTT